>NC_083718.1:14765000-14975000 GCF_028564815.1 Eubalaena glacialis
GAAAAGGGGGAGCTTTTCCTGGGTTTGCTGCTTTTTAATTGCCTTCAGTTCAAAATAGTTTTATGTCAAAGAGGAATACTTTGGGGTGACATATTCTGGTTTCCTTCACATCTCTGATCCAACCAAACCTAAAACTGTATTAATTCCCAGTTGCTAAAAAAAGAATTACCATATGATCCAGCAATCCCACTCCTGGGCATATATCCAGAGAAAACTAATTCAAAAAGATACATGCACCCCTATGTTCATAGCAGTGCTGTTCACAACAGCCAAGACATGGAAACAACCTAAATGTCCATCAACAGATGAATGGATAAAGAAGATGTGGTACATATATACAATGGAATACTACTCAGCCATAAAAAAGAATGAAATAATGCCATTTGCAGCAACACAGATGGAACTAGAGATTATCATATTAAATGAAGTTAAGTCAGAAAGAGAAAAACAAATACCATATGATATCACTTATATGTGGAATCTAAAATATGACACAAATGAAACTACGAAACAGACTCACAGACACAGAGAACAGACTTGTGGGTGGTTGCCAAGGGGGAGGGGAGGTGGGGAGGGATGGAGTGGGAGTTTGGGGTTAGCAGATGCCAACTATTATATATAGAATGGATAAACAACAAGGTCCTATTGTATAGCACAGGGAACTATATTCAATATCCTGTAATAAACCATAATGGAAAAGAATATAAAAAGAATATATATATATATAAAACTGAATCACTTTGTTGTGTAGCAGGAATTAACACTGTAAACCAACTATATTTCAATTAAACAAAATCTCCTTTAAAAATCCCAGTTGCACAGCCCTAAGATTTATTTGCTTACTTTATATAAATTCTGTTCCTGTCATTTGCAAATGAAAGAGTCTCAACAGTGGAAGTTAAGGTAAGAACAAGTTCGGACCTCAGCCCTGGTTGGTGTGCTTACTGTGATTTTTTTTTTTTTTTTTTTTTTTTTATGAATAATAGTTAGCATCTGTTAATCCCATACTCTTAATTTATCCCTCCCCCCATTCCCTTTCCTCTTTGGTAACCATAAGTTTGTTTTCTATGTCTGTGAATCTGTTTGTTTTGTATATAGATTCATTTGTATTATTTTTTAGATTACACATGTGATATCATATAATATTTGTCTTTGTCTAACTTCACTTGGTACGATAATCTCTAGGCCCATCCAGGTTGCTGCAAATGGTGTAAAACTTTAAAAAAAAAAAAAAGAGAATTAGAAGTTAAAGGCTTAAAATGAAACAGGAGGGAAACGGCTAGTGGTGATGGCTCCACAATATTGTGAGTGCATTTAATACCACTGAACTGTACACCTAAAACTAGTTAATGTGATTCAAAAAGAAAACAAGCCAACAAGGGAGGGAATGAGTATTTTTCTGCATCTCTTTATGCTGCTATGATCAGTTCCATGATCACTCCAAGCACGAGTTTTCTTTTTCTTCCAGGCCGGGCCATCTCCTTTGTGACTCAGAACTTCTTTTCCAAATCTAATGGAAACAGAGGCAGTGCTCCCAACGTGGCCGTGGTGATGGTGGACGGCTGGCCCACGGACAAGGTGGAGGAGGCATCAAGGTTTGCAAGAGAGTCAGGAATCAACATTTTCTTCATCACCATGGAAGGTGCCTTTTTCTGTGGTGATGGAGCAGATGCTGGGTCACAGCTCTCCAGGTCCTTGTGCAAGGAGGGTTCCCGCACCGGGAATGAGGTTGGAGCCCATGGCTTATAAAGTCACCCTCAAGCCTAAAGTAATTCAATGCCACCGTTTTTTTGCCTAGGTTTGCAGCAGTTTATTCGTAAGACAGACAGGAGAACCAGCCTCAAATCCACCCCCCTACTGTGATATTTTGATGGATGTAGTTTTGAGATGTCTCTTGACTGTCTTCAGGTTTCTTAATTACAAGGGAACAAAATCAAAAGAAGGTGCACTTATTAATCACCAGACCTACTTACTTATTACTGAGGCAACATCTGGAAAAATCAGTTTATTGCAAATGTTTCCCGCAGGTTTGCAGATTTTAGGCAATTAACAAAAGCTGCTATAATTCACACAAAGATAACATTCACTGTGTTGCCAATAACTCATTTTTAAGAATTAGGCTCTGATTGTGTTGAATTTTGTGAGAAATTTAAAACTGCAGAGTAGCACATGTGCTATTTCCAGTAATGACCTATTGACACGGAAGCTGACAACATACAGCACCTAAAGGCTGTCAGGGCAATTTGGGGTATATGTGTGAGATATGTTTGGAAGCTGGGTTCCTGCTACTTAAACATGACGAAATGGATACTGGAAAACACAAACAGCATATCTCGCAGGAAGTGAACAAGTTAAAAAAAAACTCACCACACCTGAATGGGCCCTGGCCCTGTATAGGTATCAGGGTCAGATCCTCTTACCCTTACATGGGGAGCTTCAGTAGCCCACAGGAGCAGTTAGACCTCCAACATCAAGGCTCAGGCAACCAGACTGTCTAGCAACCAGGACTCCCACATTTCTCTTACGGGAAATAACCAACCCAATCTGCCCCACGAAACCTGGCAAGGCAGTACAGCATCCCTAAGCTCTGCCTTTGAGGTCAACATACCCATTTGCATAGGTTGGGGCTCAGAATCAGAGAGACACCTTGTTCCCCCAGATCCTGCTCCTGTGACCTGGCCACTCCTGACCTTTGCCCTGTTCCAGGTCCCTGGCTGCCCTGAACTGTCTGGCACAGGCAGACGCAGCACACGCTGGGCAACCAGGCCCCAACCTCTTGCACAGCCTCAAGAGAGATGGGAGCCAACTCCCTCCAATGGTTGCAAAGCGGCATCCGCAAACGGGCTACAGTCAGTCCTCGCCTTGTTCTAGGTGCCTGACTTCCCTGACCGCCAGCCATGCGAACTGACGGCCTTGGGCAGCCGGGGGCCTCCATGCCTGTGGAGCTAAGTCCAGGCTCCAAACACCTGCAGAGCATCCAAGATGGAGGGCACCCACACTACAAAAATCACTTTGAGGCGGCAGCTGCAAACTGGCGACCTGTTCCAGGTCGCTGGCCACCCTGAACTGCGCTGCACGCGCATACGCAGTACGCACCCCCTTCAGCAGCTTTTAGGCAGCCGGGGCCCTCCAGGCCTGTAGAAAGAGGGCCCGGCCCCCAAATTCACACACCCTCTAGGGTAAGAGAGCCCACACCGCGAAAATCACTCTGAAGCACAAGTAACAAATTGCCCACCATCATCCCTACTTGGACTTGCTGCCTGAGCAGGTCCCAGGCTTCTCCAGCAACCAGGAGCATCTAACGGAATATCATGGCCAGCCCGCCAGCCCGCCACTGCAAAGGCAGTAGAGCAATTTTCCCTTTTTCCTTCAGGGGGAATAGTCCCCACGGGTAAATTAGGTCTTGTGGTTAGGCATATGCCTTGTCCCCCAAGGGGTTGCTTCGGTGACCCGGCATCTCCCTGCCTTTGCAGGTCCCGGGTTTCCCGCAACTGCACCGCATGCTCATACACAGTACACGCCACTTCAGCAGTCCTTGGATGATGTGGCCTTGATCTAGGCCTGCGGAGCCAGGTCCCGGCCCACACCTGCACAGCCTGCAGGGTGGAGGGAGCCCTCTCTGAGGCGGCAGATGCAAATTAGCAGCCGTAAGTCCCCATTTGGACTTGCTGCCTGAATGGCTCCCAGGTGCATGCCAGCACGCGCGCCCCAGCCCTT
The DNA here is from genome assembly GCF_028564815.1 of Eubalaena glacialis. Taxonomy (NCBI): domain Eukaryota; kingdom Metazoa; phylum Chordata; class Mammalia; order Artiodactyla; family Balaenidae; genus Eubalaena; species Eubalaena glacialis. The sequence goes on from NC_083718.1 coordinate 14,768,718, forward strand.
CCAGGGCAGTGGAGTAACCTTGCGTTATTGCTTCCGGGGGAACATTCCCCGTTGGGTAGGTTAGGCTTTGCGATTAGGCTGACACCTCTTTTCCAGCAAATGCCCACTACGGACCCAGCTCCTGACGCTTGTTCCATTCCAAGTCCCTGGGTACCCCGGAAATGAGCTGCAAACGCATGCGCAGTACGCACCCCTCCTGGAGGCCTTTGGCGCCCGGGCCCTTCGACTCTGCCCTGGCAAAGAAGTCAAGTTCCCTTGCGTCTTGCCTTTAATAGGAATAGGCCCCACTGGGTAGGTTAGAGCTTGTGGTTACACGTGCACCTTGTTCCCGAGAGCCCGCTCCTGGGACCCAGCGTCTCCCTACGTTTGCCCTGTTCCAGGTTCTGGCGCCCTGACCTGCTCTGCACGCACAGGGGCAGTAGCACCCCTTCTGCAGGCCTTGGGCACCCCGGGCCCTCCAGCTTCTGAAGTTAGGTCGCGGCCCAAACTCCAGCACAGACTCCAGAGTGGAGGGAGTCCACCCAAAGAAAATAACTCTGAAGCGGCAGAGAAAAATTGGCGACCATCTCTCCTCTTGTCCCCCAAGAGCCTGTTCCTGGTACCCCTTTTCTCGCGACCTTTGCTTTGCTTTCTAAAAGTCCCCAGCTACCCTGGCCTGCCCTACATGCGCATCCGCAGGACTTACCTGGTGAGCGGTCCTCGGGTAGCGGGGCCCTCCAGGCCTGGGGAGCTAGGTTCAGGCTCCAAACACCGGCAGAGCCTCCACGGTGGAGGCCACCAACACCCCGAAAATCATTCTGAGGCTGCAGCTGCAAACTGACAACCGACAGTCCTCATTTAGACCTGCTGCCGGACCAGGGCTGAAGCTTCTCCGGAAATCACGGCTCCAAGGAGTCTCTTATGAGGCAGACCCTGGCGAGCCTGCGCGGCCCCTCCCTGAAACGGAAGTCGAGTACCCTTGCGTTTTGCCAGGAGGTGGAATACTCTCCATTGGGTAAGTGAAAATCACTGTGAAGCGTCAGATGCAAATTGGCGACCTTCAGTTCCCATTTGAACTCCCCGCCTGATTGGGCTCTGGGCTTCTCCAGCAACTAGTGCTCCCTCCCAGCAGGCGCTTGAATACCTGGCCAGGTGTTTTCCGTCAAGGCAGTACAGTGCCCACCTGCTCTGCCTTAAGGATGATCATGCGCACTTGTGTAGATGAGGGTTTGGAATTAGGCAGAAGCCTTGTTTCCCTCAATGCTCTGCTCCTGGGAGCCGGCCTCTCCAGTCCCCGGCCCTGTTCCAGGTCCCCGGCTACCCTGGGATGGGCAGCGTACACCTTTTGAGCAGGCCTTGGCAGCTGTGGCCCTCTGGGACTGTGGACCCAGAGCCCGGCCCCGACCTCCTGCATAGCTACCAAGTGGAGGGCACCCACCAAGCAAAATCACTCTGACGCGGCAGTGGCAAACTGGCCATGGTCAGTCCCCATTTGGACTTGCTGCCTGATGTGGTCCTGGGCTTCCCAGCAAATAGGGCTCCCATGAGTCTCTGATTGGAGAATACCGCAGTCTCCCGACAGGCCCGCCCCGGCAAGGAAGTCGAGTAAACTTGTATTTTGCCTTCAGGGGGAATGGGTTGAGAGGTCTGGGTTTGCGATTGCACGTGCTCCTTGTGCTTCAAGAGCCGGGCCCTGTGACCTGACGTCTCCAGTTCCCTGGCGAGGCTGAACCGCGCTGGACGCGCTTGCGCAGTACACACCACTTCAGCCTGCCTTTTTGGCGACCCGCGCTCCAAGCCTTTGGAGCGAAGTCCAAGCTCCAGACGTCTGCATAACCTCCAGGATGAGCGAACCCACCCCCTCGAATATCATTCTGAGATGGCAGTGGCAGATTACCCCCAGACCCCATCTGGACTCGCTTCGGATCGGATCCCGAGCTTCTCGAGTAAATAAGGCTCCCAGGTGTTTCTTATTGGAGAATATTCCAGTCAGCCAAGACCGTCAAGTAACCTTGCGTTTTACCTTTAGGGGGAATATTCCCCATTGGTTAGTTTAGGCCTACGATTAGGCTTACCTCTCAAACCCCTGACGCCGGCTACCGTGACCCGGCTTTTGCCGACTTCTGCCCAATTGCAGGGCCCTGGCTACCCACGACTGTGCTGCAGGCGCATGCGCATTACGCATCCTTTCAGCACTCCTTGGGCCGTCGGGACCGCCCCCCACATCCCCCGGCCGTTGTAGCTCCCCAGGCCCCAAACACCGGTAGCGCATCCACTCTGGAGCGCACCCACCCTGCAGAATCACTCTTGAGGGGGCAGGTGCAAATTGGCAACCGTCAGTCCCCGTTTGGATTTGCTGCCTGATAGGGTCCCAGGCTTTCCAACAAAGAGGGCTCCTGAGTGTCTCTTATTGGAGAAAATATTGACCAGCCCGCTGAGCCCCACCCTGGCAGGGCAGTTTAGTGCCCTTTTGTTTCGCCTTCAGGAGGAATATTCTTTATGTGGTAGCTTAGACCTTGCGGTTAAGTTTGAGATACCCCAGCCAGCCTGAGCCCGACCCACTCTGGCAAGGTAGTCTAGTTCCTGCCAGCATTGGAGCAGCTTAGGACTTTGCATTAGGCAGATGCCTTGTTCCCCAATACCCTGCTCAGTTGCCCTGGCCTCTCCTGACTGGTGACCCGTCGCAGAACCCTGACTTCACTAGCATGCAGAGCATGACCCTCTCTCCAGACCTTGGGCAGCTGGGCCTCCCACACACACAGTCCTGTGGGACCACGGCCAGGCCCCAATGTATGGATATCCTCCTGGCTGGAGGGGGCCACCCTGGCAATATTATATGAAGCTTTGGCTGCAGAGGTGGTGACAGTCAATCCCATTGGATTTTGCTGCTTGATGAGTCCCAGGCCTCTCCAAGAATCAGGTTTCAAGATGTCTCTCATCCAGGATGCTTTGGTTCCACCATGCAAGGTTTCAGAGTTCCCAAGTTATGTGTCTTCAGGGTGATGGCTCCCCTCCTCCTGCCCCAGGGTTCATAAAACCGCAGGAGCCTTTTGCTGGGGGCTCCCTCAGCAGTGAGACTACCCCTACACAGCCGTGCTAATCCAGTCACCTTGTGCAGGCTCAATTTTCAGTGGGGGGAATGGAAACTGGGAGTCAGTTTTTTCTCTGGTTTAGCCTTTTGCTTATACTATCAGAGTCAGTGATTAACAGCTTGACTGCTGCTTTCATTTTGGCTCATTTTTGGAATTGGAGGACGCCTGACAGCTCAGCTCTCTCCAACTCAGCTGAACTCTTCACACCTGGTTTTCATATGTTAAAGGTTAACACCCCAGCATGGCCCACAGGGCCTACATGGTCTGAGGTCTGCCTGTCTCCTCAGCCTCATTTCATAAGAACAGCTTCCCTCACTCAATACTCCAGCCACGTTGGCTTTCTCTCAGTTCCCTGATTATACAATGCTCTTTCCAAACACTTAATGTAAGTTCTAAAGGTAGAATTATAGATTGAAGTTGGAAAAGCTTTGGAGTAAAAGCAGAACATGGTTGGGGCAGGCTGGGGGGTGAGGGTGAGTAAGAAAAACGCCTTCTGACCCAATAGTGTAGCCTCTACTCATGAGAACTGTAAGACAAGTGGTATAACGTGGGTGGGGTGAGTGGAGAGGGCAGAGCCAGGCTTCAGTTAGAGCAAGTGGATAGAGAGAGCGCTGTATGAAAAAGTTACAGGATTAACCTGTTTGTTTTAAATGGAATGCAGGCACAGGAAGCAATGTGACAAGGATTTTGATGGAAAACAACAGTGGAAAAATTGATCAGTGGAATGAAAATTCAAAGTGATATTGATAATAGAGCATCTTATACTTCTCTTTTTTAGCACTTTTACAACTGGAATTCAATAGTTTTCGTGCCATTATTTGGTGGTTAGTTCTTTCACCCACCCCTTCAGTAAACCACTTCAACCATCCTGCAGAATACCAAGGAGGCCCAATATTTGGTGGCAGGAGGGGAATATAAAGAAGACAACTGTGATGGACTTGATACAATAGTAGACCAAATATATTTAATAAAATGGATGGATCTCCTTGGCTAATGATTTAAAATAGGCAATGATACTTGACCATCACTCCTTTTGCAGAAATGGTTGCTGTGATATCTTCCATATCTTCTATGTATATTCAGAATGTTCATGGGCAGTATAACCCTAAAGAGAGCCATGGTTTCATAAAGAAGAGAAAGAGAGAATCAAAGAAAGAAAGAAAGAAAGTCCTATGTGATAGTCTTTATTACGCATGACTCTCATGTAGTGAAAGTTAACATTTAACATTTTCTCTTTTTTTTTTAAGTAGGACTTTTTTTTAATATCTATTTATTTATTTATTTGGCTATGCCAGGTCTTAGTTGCGGCGTGCGGGATTTTCGTTGCCGTGTGTGGGATCTTTTAATGTGCACCAGATGTGCTTGACTCGCAGCCTTGATATAACCTCTTCTCCGTGCCTGGTATATCCTGTATCGCACCCACAGTCTTTTGGCTGAATCCTCGTCTTCCCTCAGGTCTGTTCAAATCACACCTTTTCCAGGAAACAGTACCTGAGGCTCTCACATTGAGTTAGATGCCCATTTGATGTATAACTAGATTTCAACAGTGTTCTCAAACTCCTCTTCAAGCCGCCTCCCCTAAACCCAATTCTATAAATTATTAGTGAATAATGCTAGATTAACTGGGGATTTCATAGGAGAGACAGAAGAGATGGCATTTGCTGCATAAACCATTCCAAAACAACTTACACTGTTCGATCCTATCAATTCTAAAATGCATATAATATGACCTACCTTCTCACATTTTTGGGGACCTAAGACACCTTCATAGAGTATTCAGCACCATACCTGGCACATAAACAGCTCAGTGAAAGAAATCCCTTTACACACTTTGCTGCTTCTCTTCCTTAATGTCTCCTCCTACCTTCTACCACCAACAGGTCTGGTCTCTGCCTCCTGTCTCACCTCCCATCTCCACCAATACCTCTCCTGTATTAGACAGAGCAATTCCACTCTGCTCCAAACTGCCTGCTGTATTAGCCCCAGAGCTCAACAAGAGACCCTGCAGTTTACAGAACCCACCTAATTAGAAGTCTGTCTGGCAACCATTGACTGTTGCTGGGAAGTGTCTTTTAAGCTTCCCCTTCCACATCAAGTGGTTTACCAGAGTATTGCTTCCAAGTGCATGTTGTAAGCTACCCAGAGGGATTGTTATACAGCTTCTAAAAGGATAAACAGCATCTTTGCGTTAATTCTCATGAGTTCTCATGGTGTCCTAGGCTAATAAGACTGCCTGTTTACTTGCCTATGCTCCCAACTGGCCCATAACTCTCTTGACAGCAGGGACTGTCCTTGTTTTTCATTAGCTTCTTAGTGCTCTACACAGAGTAGATGATCTATAAATAGTTCTGAATGAATAAATTTTGTCCTCCAATCACATGTAGGGTGACATACTTTCATCATCTTTTTATTTATTAAAAACCTGAGACTCAGAAAGTTAAAGAAATGTGCACGAAGTTACAGAGCTAATAAAACAGCAGCATCAAAATCAGAACTCACAGTAAGTCCCAGGAAACTTGTTTGGTGAACTTTAGTCCTTTTTCTTTGGTGGGACAATGTGAATTATTTTCCTGTAGTGATGATTCTAATTTTAATGAAGTAGTACTGGCAAAGCAATATATTTCTTTAAAGAAAGGTATCGTTTGAACATATGTGAGAACATAAGAAATTATCCTTACTCTTTTATTCAGTCACTATACATTGCTGACAGAGCTGATATGAACAAATTCATGGTATGTAGTTTCAAGACAGACACTGATAGGGGCTTCCCTGGTGGCGCAGTGGTTAAGAAACCACCTGCCAATGCAGGGGACACGGGTTTGAGCCCTGGTCCAGGAAGATCCCACATGCCGCAGAGCAACTAAGCCCGTGGGCCACAACTACTGAGCCTGCGCTCTGGAGCCCGTGAGCCACAACTACTGAGCTTTAGTGCCACAACTACTGAAGCACATGCGCCTGGAGCCCGTGCTCCGCAACATGAGAAGCCACCGCAATGAGAAGCCCATGCACTGCAACGAAGAATAACCCCCTCTCACTGCAACTAGAGAAAGCCCACGCACAGCAGTGAAGACCCAACGCAGCCAAAGATCAATAATAAATAAATAAATAAATAAATTTATTTTAAAAAAAGACAGACACTGATACAAGGGCACAGTTTCTGAAGTCTGTACATATATCTTGGAGAATAACAAGTTTATAAAGTCCAATATTCTATTTTTTATTATTGAAGCTTCTCAAAATGTTCAATTCATTAATTTTTCAAGGTGTTGATTCAATATGGTGACACAATCCTAGTATCAGAGGAGGTTTCTTACAAATATATTTTAGCTGAAGGTGGTAATGATACAATATTGCATTATAGAACTAAGAGATGGTTTCTGTGTGTAGATATGTGTGTGTGGATGCATGTGTATGTATGTGTAAATGCGTGTGTGACTTTGTGTGTGATGTATGCATGAAGATACGTTGCTTATTGTGATTAGCTGCTTGTTGCGTTTAAGTCAAAAAATTTCCAGTTTTATAATAAACTGTGCTGTTGTGGTACTTATGTACATTCCAAGGAAAATTTAAGACATATGTTTCTGATTTGCTTAATCTTAATTCATCAAAACGTTATTTAGTAAAAGCTGTTCCAATTTCAAACTGCTTTTAAGATCCATTTTGGGTTTTTGTTCTCTCAACTAAGAAAGGTTTCTAAGAGCAAAGAAAATTCAAAAAGTTTAGTCTGAAATGTGGTAGCCACAAAGCTCTTAGCAGTTCTAATTTGGAACAAATTCCTTTTCTTCCCTATAAAATATAATACTAAGTCAAAACTCTCCAGCATGGCATACAAGGCCCTTTATAATGTGCATCCTATTTCTCTATTTTTCCTTTTTACCAGACCCATCTATTCCCTTAGTTCTTACCCCCAGCGCCACCCAACCCAAGACAATCACCATGTGTGTAATAATAGAAAATATATACATATTAGTCTCTGCTCCCAGTTCCTGGCATAGAACTCCTGAAACCCTCGTAATTTCCTGAGTAATAGGAGTGTCTTTTGTTCTAATGAGGTGACTCTCATGGGCCCTTGAATGGCTCCTGAATGAGGGGTGGTCACCAGGAAGACCAAGCTATGATTAGAAGCTTGAAATTTTCAGCCCTGCCCCCATTTTCTCAAAAAGGGAGAAGGGTCGGAAATGGAATTGGTTGATCATGTGTCGGTGATGAAGCCTCCATAAAAATCTCAATAGTATGGGGTTCAGACAGCTTGCAGGTAGGTGAACATGTTCATGTACCTGGAAGGTATGCACCCCAACTTCACAGGGACAGACGCTCCTGCTCTAAGGAACCTCCCGGACCTCACCCTATGTATCTCTTCATCTGGCTGTTTATCTGTGTCCTTTACCACATCCTGTAATAAACTGGTAAATACAAGTAAGTGTTTCCCTGAGTTCTGTGAGCCAATCTAGCAAATTAATCAAACCCGAGGATGGGGTTATGGAAACCTTAGATTTGTAGCCGAGTTGGACAGAAGTTGTGGGTAACCTGGTGCATGGTCAGGCCACCACTCAAGATGGCTGCTCTCTTACTGTCTGTGCATCCTCTGCTCGAACAGGCCCTGCTTCACTCACATGACTATCCAATCCTCTTAATTATAGGGCTGAATTAGCCCGTGGTAACTGATGAGCCCACCTGACATCAATCCCCCCGGTAAATGGTCACCTCCTTCTCCCTCAAGTAGTGAAGACCGCTGCTCAATTTACAGATTATCAATTATAGCTATTACTCTATTCACAATGTGAAGACCACATTACCACCTGGTTATTTTTCAGATGGCATGAGAGAATTACTACCAATTTATCGAATAAGGGAGATGATGCTGAACAGCAGAGGTTTGCACTCTATGTGGCCATAAATCAAGATGATATGTTGCTACAACAGCTATCTGGGTATGACGGAAAGCAGATTGTGACCGTAGAAAGTGGCCAACTTCTGCCCAGAGGTTGCATGTGTCTGGATATCAGCTTGGGAAGACAGAAAATCTCTAATTGAATAGTTAACTGAATAATGACTCTAATGGAGCACCATCCCCTTCAATAATGCTGACAATGAGTTTATTACCCCCTCACCCAGGAAAGACTATTGGACATTCTAGTCACTAGTGGATCTTCTGTCTTTAAAGGTCAGTTACCAGGTTTGGTAGAAATCAAGGTAAATAAATGAGTTTGTGTGTAAACTATGATGAACACTAAATGTAGCAGGACATATGACTGGATGGTGAGGCCTTCAGTAATATTCTCTAATGAACCAACTATAATAGATAACAAGAGGATTATCGTCCCTGAGGTGCAAGGTATTGGAATTGGACAGATAAAGAAACAATATGACACCCCTATGGAAGTAGATAGATAGTATTATATAATTAAACCTGGAACGTGATGTGTGTAAAACCTTTACTCCAATATCGGGAATATGGTCTGTCCACAAACCGGATGTGATACAGAGTTCACTGAACCATGGCTGTCTCTAGTTACCACCCAGCCAATGAAGATGTGTGGTATATGAAAAAGATCTTTTCTGTTGAGAAGGAATGGAGACTCATAGTGTAATTTAAACTATGATATGCTTGATGTGTCATTTATTATTTTAATCTCTGCCACAGCTGTATGGTGGACAAAGAATTTTTATTTCATTGGTAGAATTAAATGAATATCAGACTTATGTAAACAGTGACCACCATGAAAAGAAAATATTATTCAGATTAAAATCTACCACTTACTAACACTTATAGAAAAATTTGAGAAAAGTTTCTTTACATGTTCTCTGCAAAATGGCTCTTTAATGGCTTTTAGAAACCACAAAAAAGAAGCTTTAGCTCTCATGTTATAATAACTTATTATAAAATGATATTAAGCCTGAGCTATTGGTCAACCAGAAAAGAATAATTAGGATGTGCTGAATGGAGAAAGGTTTGGAGTAATACTCTTCTCTCTACCTAATGGTTCTCAAAATAATGGTTATAAAATAGGATGAAATTTTTCCTAGACCAACCTTTCAGATTCTATGGGAGTTTTTAATATTCAAATTATATTTAGCATTGATATATTTATTCATTTAAGTAGTCTAATACTTTGGCTGATATGTTAACAAAATCTTCTTTTACTAACTTTTTCTCTTCATCATGTGAACTCAATCTGAGACTTGAAGAAAGACTATTTCTGATTTAGATAAAGGAGATCACAGTTTGAAACTACAGTGATATTATTTCTTCTTTAAAACAGAGAGTTCAGAAGTGCTTTCTCAAAATTTCATGTATAATGGTACAGATTTCTTTGTCCACATATTTTCTACTAAATTAAGTATAAGATGGTGGTACTTTTTTTTAAGTAATCCTCATCACAGAAACCAATTTTAGTTAAAAATCTTACTGAAATGAAGTCCCCCAAGTTATTCTATATTTTTTTATTAAGATGTCCACTACACTTAGATTCTTGGACTTTTAGCAAAGCTATAAAGAAAATGTGGTACCTCTGAAATAATGAAATTCATGAATATTTCTTCCAAGAATGTGAGGCAGAACTAATGCTCTCTTAAATGACGTAAAGAAAACAGTATCAATTATAGGGGAAATGCTTCTATATTTTGTGCTTTTATAGGGACAAACCAGATCATGGGGCATAATGTTACAATTTGAACCCTTGAAGAAGTGTTCTGATTCCTTCCCTTTTTTCCCAAACCTTGTGATAATGGAATGGGATTTGGATTTATAGTTTTCAAATACTTTTATATAATGATTTATTAACCTTTAGTGAAAATTCAATATATATTGACTAATGGTTATAAGAGATTTTACTCATTAATAAGATTTTTTAAAAGTATTCGACTGAATATATTAATCAATAGCATCATCAGAGAAATTGTTCCAAAATGGACATATTATTATCACCAATGTAGTCTAAGTTTTAGTTCTTGCTACATTTAAAGGAACTATTAGTATTCAGTTTTGTATAAAAAGGAACCACGTATTTATATCTGGTTGTATTTAAGATTTCAAACTTTATGGGATATCCCAATCTACTGTGTCCTATTTCAATAACTAACCCACATTTCTGTAAATCAGAAATTTAAATTAAATATGTTGCACAACATCAGGGGTAAATGGGAAGAACGACCCCAACCATGGGAATTTCCTCTGGACACTGTGAAATCATTATATTGCTTCCTTTCTACCCATGGTGACAATGTGGGAAGAAAAGTCCTGCCTAAGAATTTGATTGAAGCTAAAGAAAATTTTATTTCAAAGCTTCGTCCAATTGTTTGTCTAAGGGTGTTGATATAACTATCCCTTGGAAAGTTACAAAAATAGGACTGATCTCTTCAGCATTGGTAGGCACTGGCCATGGCCTAGATGACAAACTTTTCCTGTAAGAGGCTAGATAGCAAGTAATTTAAGCTTCTCAAGCCATATGGTCTCTGTCGTGACTACTCATCCCTGCCATTGTAGTGCAAAAGCAGCCAGAAACAAATAGGTGTGGCTGTGTCCCAATAAAACTTTATGTGCCAGTAAACTTTATTTACAAAGACAGGTGGCGGGTCAGATTTGGCCTGTGGGCCATAGCTTACCAATGACTGGTCTAGAAATAAGACGATAAAGAAAGGAGAATTGAAACAGTTCCTCCATGTAAAGTTTATCTCCACCGTGGATCCAGGAACTTTTAGGAGATTATAGTGTCATTATTATGAGTATTATCGCTGAGAATTTTTTGTTTTACCTTAGGAGGTGTGTGTGTGTGTGTGTGTGTGTGTGTGTGTGTGAGAGAGAGAGAGAGAGAGAGAGAGAGAGAGAAAGGTGGAGGTGGGATAAAGATATCAAGTAAGGGAGTTGAATAAAGGCACGGTTGAGAGAAGTGTGGGCAGATTTGAGGGATCATAAGGAGATGTTAATGTACACATAGACTAGGAACAACAGAAAGCCATTTTCCCTTTACTAGGGGAAGACATGGTCTGCAGGAGCCTAATCAGACCTAGAACTCTGAAAGAGGGGTACCTTACATGGTGTGTGACCATTGAACAACACAGGCACTTCCAGAATTAGGGAGAAACAGGGAACAAGAAATGCCCTGACTGCTGTCTCTCTGTGACCTGGATCTCTTGCTGGTTCCTCCCATTGGCTGACACCAATTGGAAGCGAAGGACCAGGGAACCCAGGTGATGCAGTCCCTAAGATCAGTTTCCCGTGCCACACAGGAAGAAAGAAAAGGCAGAAAGTAAGTTGAGGAGTATGAGAGTAGCTCAGTATTATTTCCAGGAATCACCACAGATGACTAGAGCATTGCAAGATAAAGAGGAAGCATTATTTTTAACAGTTTATTGAGGTATAATTAAAATGCAATAAGCTGTGCTTAAAGTGTATGCTTTGGTAAGTTTTGGCACACATGTACATTCAGAAAACCAACACCACCATCAAGATACCGAACATATTCATTATCCTTGTGTGCTTTTGTAATCCCCTTCTCTTTCCATCTCTCTCCCCCAGAAAACCACTGATCTCTCTGCTTTCTAAGACTAAAGACTGGTTTACATTTTCTAGAATTTTATATAAATGGAATCACATAGTACATACTCTTATTCATTTGGCTTTTTATACTGAGTGTAATTATTTTGACACTCATGCAGTTTCTTGTGTATAGAAATAGTTCATTCATTTTTATTGCTGAGAAGTTTTCCTTTATAAGGAGTGGAATTGTTTATCCATTCACCTGATGATGAATAGTTGGATTGTTTCTGGGTTTTGGCTATTACAAATAAAGCTGCTATGAATATTTGTGTGAAAGTTGTTGTAGGGACATATGAAGAGTGAGTTGAATGGTGGTCACCAAAAGATATGTGCAAGTCCTAATCCCTGAAACCTGTGAATGTGATCTTGTTTGGATATAGATTTTTTTGGAGATGGAGTTAAGGATTTTGAGATGAGATCATCTTGTATTTAGGATTTATGGGACATAAATCCAATGACTGGTGTTCTTGTAAGAGAAAGGAGGAGATTTGACACACAAAGACACAGAAGGAAAGGCCATGTGAAGGCAGAGTCCGAGATTGGAGTAATACATCTACAAGCCAAGGAATGCCAACAATTATTGCAGCCATCAGTTGCTAGGAGAGAGGCATGGAACAGATTCTTTCTTACAACCCTCAGAAGCAATTTTGTTGACACCTTGATCTTGGACTTCTAGTCTCCAAACTGTGAAAATAAATTTCTGTTAAGTACCAGTCTTGTGGTAGTTTGTTAGAGCAGCCTTCTATATATAGAAGGTTAATATAATATGCTTTCATTACTTTGGGGTAAATACCTAGGAATGAAATGAATGGATCATATGGTAGGTGTATGCTTAACTATCCAAGAAATTGCCCAACTGTTTTTTACAAAGTGGTACCATTTTACACTTTCATCAGCATTGTGTGAGAGTTCTAGCTGTTCCACATTTTTGCCAACATGTAGTATGGTCAGTTTTTAAAATTTCAGCCAGTCTATTATGGGTATAGAGAAAACTAATTGAGGTTTTAATTTCCATTTTTTAATGATTAATGTTGCGAAGCATCTTTTCCTTTGCTTATTTTGCCTACTGTATATTTTCTTCATTAAAGTATGTTATTAAATTTTTTGCACATATTTTATTGATTATTTGTTTTCTTATTATTGATTTTTGGGGTTCCTTATATATTCTGATTAAAAGTCCTTTATCAGCTCTATGACTTGCAGTGGGTTCTCCCAATCTATAGTTTGTCTTTTCATTGTCTTAAAAGTATATTTCAAATTTCAGAAGTTTTTAATTTTGATGAAGTTTATCAACTTGTACCTTATGGATAGTGCTTTTGGTGTTGTATTTAGGAATCTTTGCCTAAATGGAGGTCACAAATTTTTCTCCTATGTTTTCTTCTAAAAGTTTTATATTTTTAGTTATATTTAGGTGTAGTCAATTTTCAGTTATTTTTTTGTATGAACTGTGAATTCTGGATCAAATATCTTTTTTAAAGTATCAAATTGCTTAGTAAAATTTGTTGAAAAAATGATTTTTTTAACTGAATTACCCTTGCACCATTATTGAAATCTGTGGTTCTATTTTTGGACTCCATTCTGTTCCATTGAAGCAATTGTCTATCTTTACACCAATACCACATGATCTTGACTTCTATAGTTTTTAAATCAGTCCTAAAGTCAGGAAGTAGAATTTTGTTCTACTTTTTAAAAGTAATTTTCACTATTCTAGGACTTTGTATATCAATATGAATTTTAGAATCAGCTTGTCAATTTTTACTTAAAAAGTGTGCTGGAATTTTTTTTTGGAATTTTGATACATTGAATCTATTGATGAATTTCTGGATAATTGATATATTGAGACAGATTAGTACATCTGTCCATTATTTTGGTCCTCTTCAATTTCTTTCAACAGTGTTTTTTTTTTAAAGCAGGTTTTTTTTGTTATTGTTCGTTTTTTAATTTTTATTATTAATTAATTAATTAATTTATGGCTGTGCTGGGTCCTCATTTCCGTGTGAGGGCTTTCTCCAGTTGCGGCAAGTGGGGGCCACTTTTCATCACGGTGCGCGGGCCTCTCATTATCGCGGCCTCTCTTGTTGCGGAGCACAGGCTCCAGACGCGCAGGCTCAGCAATTGTGGCTCATGGGCCCAGTTGCTCCGTGGCATGTGGGATCCCCCCAGACCAGGGCTCGAACCCGTGTCCCCTGCATTGGCAGGCACACCCTCAACCACTGCGCCACCAGGGAAGCCCTCAACAGTGTTTTATAATGGCCAGTGTACAAGTCTTTGACATCTTTTTCCAAATGTATTTCTAAGTATTGTTTCATGCTATTGAAAATAGTAGTGCCTTAACATTTTTTTCTGTTATTAGTATATAAAAAATACATTGAATTTTGTATACCGATCTTATATCCTGCTAACCTGTTACACTCACTTGCACTTTCTAGTAGCTTTAAAAAAAAATAGATTCCTTCGGATTTTCTCTATAGATGATTGTGTCGTTTTTAAGTAAGGATAATTTGTTTCTTTCTCTCCAATCTGGAGTCTTTTGTGTGTTTTTCTTGCATTATTTCACTTACTAAAATCTCTAGTTCAATGTTGAGTACAGTTGGTGCGGAAAGGTAATACTCATCTTGTCCCTGGTCTTAGGAGAAAAGCATTCAGTCACTCTTTAACCACTAGTATGATAATAGCTGGGTTTTCACAGACGTCCTTCAGGGGTGTATCCTTCTATTAATAGTTTGCTGAGAGTTTTTGTTTTTAATCAGGAATCAATATTGGATTTTTTCCAAATGTTTTTTCTGTGTCATAAACAGTGTTGGGTTTTTAAAAAATTAATTAATTTATTTATTTTTTGGCTGTGTTGGGTCTTCATTGCTTTGCTTTCTCTAGTTGCGGTGAGCAGGGGCTACTCCTTGTTGCGGTGTGCAGGCTTCTCATTGCGGTGGCTTCTCTTGTTGCTGAGCACGGGCTCTAGGCGCGTGGGCTTCAGTAGTTGTGGCTCGCGGGCTCTAGAGCGCAGGCTCAGTAGCTGTAGTGCACGGGCTTAGTTGCTCCGCGGCATGTGGGATCTTCCCGGACCAGGGATTGAACCCGTGTCCCTTGCATTGGCAGGCGGATTCCTAACCACTGCACCACCAGGGAAGTCCCATAAACAGTGGTTTTAATTTTTAATTTCTTAACATGGTGAATTACATTGACTGATTTTCAAATGTTAAGCTAACCTTGCACTCCCAGGATAAATCCCCCTTCATCATAGAAAATATTATTCTTTTTGCATTTTGTTGGATTCGGTGTGCTAATTTTTTTTAAACATTTATGCATCTATGTACGTGAAGAATATTGGTCTGTAGTTTACTTGTAATGTCTTTTTTTGATTCTGGCATCAGGGTAATTCTGGCCTCAGCGAATGAGTTGGAAATTCTCTATCCTTATGATTTGTAGATGAGTTATATAGAATTAATATTATTTATTTCTTAAATATTAGAAGAATTCACCAGTGAAGCCAAGTGTGCCTGGTGTTTTCTTTGTGGGAAGATTTGAAACTACAAATTCAAACTCTTTTATGGAAATAGAGCTATTCAGCAGTGATCATTTTGTAATGTATAGGTACAGAGCTATTCAGTGGTGATCATTTTGTAATGTATAGAAATATCAAATCACTATGTTGTGCATGTGGAACTAACGTAGTGTTGTAGGTCAACTATATTTCAAAAACAAACAAATCATGTAGATTATTGACTATATATGAAATCATGTATATTATGTATGAAAATTGTTGAGAGTAAATCCTAAAAGTTCTCATCACAAGGAAAAAAATTTTTCTTTTTCTTTTATTTTTATATCTATATGAGATGATGGATGTTCACTATATTTATTGTGGTCATCATTTCATGATGTATGTAAGTCAAATTATTATGCTCTATACTTTAAACTTATACAGTGTTGTATTTCAATTATATCTCAATAAAACTGGAAGAAAAAAAAGAAATAGAGCAATTCATGTTACCTATTTCTTCTTGAAACTTGGTAATCTGTGCCTTTCAAGGAATTTGTCTGTTTCATCTAAGTTGTCAAATTCATTGGCATAAAGTTGTTCATAACATCTCCTTATTTTCCTTTAATATCTGTATAATCAGTAGTGATGCCCCTCTCTCATTCCTGAGATTGGTCATTTATGTCTTCTCTCTTTTATCCTGATTTGTCTGGCTAGAGGGTTACCAGTTTAATTGATCTTCTCAAAGAACTGGGTTTTGGTTATGTTGTTTTTCTGTTTTCTATTTCGACTTTGATTTTTTTTTAATAGAAGTTATCTTTTTTTTAAAAAAAATTTATTTATTTATTTATTTGGTGGCACCGGATCTTTGTATCTTTGTTGCGGCAGGCAGGCTCCTTAGTTGCAGCTCTCGGGCTCCTTGGTTGCAGCTTGCCAGCTCCTTAGTTGTGGCATGCATGGGGGATCTGGTTACCTGACCAGGGATAGAACCGAGGCCCCCTGCATTGCGAGCGCAGAATCTTATCCACTGCGCCACCAGGGAAGTCCCTCCACTTTGATTTTTATTATTTCTTTTCTTCTGCTTACTTTGAATTTACTTTGCTCTTCTTCTCCTAGTTTCTTAAGGTTGACCTTGAGGTCACTGATTTTAGACCTTTCTTCTTTTCTAATATACAAGTTGAGTGTTAAATAGTTCTTCCAGATACTGCTTTAGTAGCATCCCATAAATTTTTATATTCTGTTTCAAAACACTTTCACTTTAAATAATTTCCCCACGATCTCTACATTATTTAGAACTGTGTTATGCAGTTTCCAAATATTTGGGGATAGTCCAAAAATCTTTCTGTTATTTATTTCTTATTTGATTGCATTGTGCCCAGAGATCATAATTTGTGTAACTTGAATCTTTTAAAATTTATTGAGACTTGTGTTGTGGCCCAGAATAAGTTCTATCTTGGTAAATGTTCTGTGAGCACCTGAAAAGAATATGCGTTTTGCTGTTGTAGAGTGGAATGTTCCATAAATATCAACAGGTTATGTTGGTTGATGGTGCTGTTCAAATCTTCTCTATCTTTACTGACTTTTCATCTACTTGTTCAATTAATTATTGGAAGAAGGATATTGAAATATTTATCTGTTATTGTGGATTTGTCTATTTCTCTTTGCAGTTCTATCAGTTTTTTCTTCCTGTATTTTTAAGTTTAGATATTAGTTGTATAAATGTTTTCAATTGTTATATTCTCTTAATGACCATTATGAAATGAACCTCTTTATCCTTAGTAATATTTTATGCTCTGAAATCTACTTTGTCTGACATTAATATACCTATCCCAGCTTTCTTTTGATGAGTGTTAGAATTGTGTTTTAGTTAGTTTGGGCTGCTGTAACAAACTACCATAGATGGGGTGGTTTATAAACAGAAAGAAATTTATTTCTCACAGTTCTGGAGGCTGGAAGACCCAGATCAGAATGCCAGGATAGTGAGGTTCTGGTGAGACCACTCTTCTGGGTTGCAGACTCCCATCTTCTCCTTGTATGTGTACATGATAGAAAGATGGTGAGAGAGTTCTCTGTGGTCCCTTTACAAGGGCACTAATTCCATACATGAGGGCTCCACTGTCATGACCTAAGTTCCTCCTAAAGATCTCACCTCCTAATGCCATCACACTGGGGGGGTTAAGATTTCAAAATATGAATTTTGAGGGGGACATAAACATTCAATCCAGTGCATATGGTTCATCTTTTCTCATCCTTTTACTTTTAACTTATTTGTGTCTTTATATTTAAAAAGGATTGCTTTTAAACAATATATAGTTAGGTCTTGCTTTTTTAATCCAGCCTGACAAACCCTGCCTTTTAATTGGAATGCTTAGACCATTTACATTTTTTTAAAAAAATATTTATTTATTTAGGCTACGCTGGGTCTTAGTTGCGGCATGTGGACTTAGTTGCTGCATGCATGCAGGATCTAGTTCCCCGACCAGGGATCGAATCCAGGCCCCCTGCATTGAGAGCCCCAGAATCTTACCCACTGGACCACCAGGGAAGTCCCTAGACCATTTACATTTAATAAGATGATTGACATGGCTGGATTTTAACTTATCATCTTGCTAATTGTTTTCTATTTGTCTCATCTATTCTTTGTCCTTGCCTTCTTTTTATGCCTTCTTTTTAATTAATTGAGTATTTTTTTGTTTCCCTTGCTGACTTATAAGAGTGAGAGCCTCTCTGGTAAGTGATGACTGAGCAGAGTTCTGAAGGAAGTGAAGGAGTGAACCCATTGGCTGTTTCAAGGAAAAACTTTACAAGCAGAGAGAAAAGCAGGTGCAGGGTCCTGAAGCAAGAGCTTATTTGACATGTTGGAATAATAGCAAGGTGGGTTGGGTACCTGGATTGGAGTAGAGAGGTAGGAAGGAACATGGCGGGAAGACTGCAGAGGGAGATTGAGAGTTGACGGGTGAGGTATGAGATCATCTCAGGCCTTGCAGACCTTTAATAAATTTTTTGGAGGAAGAGTTTTCTCGGAGTGTTCATTGAACTCTGACTGCTCCAGGCAAAAGCCTTTACTGTCATTCCCATCTCCAAATTAAACAAAACCTTCTTTGGATCATTATTGTAATCTGCATAAGGTAACTTCAGGAATAATCTGTTCATACCTATTTCCCCATTTTATATTGTTCTGCAAAAATCTAGCACAGATCATTGCTCATTTTCTATTTTCTTCCTCCAAAATATAACTTTTCCAATGTGTCCTTTGGAATTCATGGTCACTCATCAGGAAAATCCCCTTTTAGCCTCACCCTCTTTTCTGAATGTTCCTGGAACAGACTGAAAGGGGGCTGCCTTGGGGACACTGATTCCCTTGCTGTTCTCTCAAATGTAGGCTAGTTTCTTCCCTGTAATCCTCATACCATGGGGCTGGAGGGTAGATGTTATCCTGGCCCTTCACTACTGCCTCCAAATTATTGTCCTTCATTTCCCTTGAACTAACATCTTTGATGAGTATACCATCAGGCTAGGAATGTGTATTTTTCTAGCTTTGATCGATGAGACCCAGTGAAACTTTAAGTCCTTTACCCCTTTCTTAAGGCATGTTTTTGTATATTGACAGATCTGTTTGAGGAAGTTTTCCCTATTGTTGTTTGTAATCTAAAAGCTGTTGTTTTAAAATCTGATATATAGAGTATATCATTAGGGTCATACCCCAAATAAGGGGTGTGTCTACACTTAGAGTGGGTTAGGAGATAATAATAATAATGGCAACTGCAAACACTGGGCAAATTACCCATTCTCCTTCTGGCTCAGTTTCTTATCTTGTTAACTAGAAGTTGTCTCCTTTCATCTACTCAAAGACATAAGTCCAATAATTATCTTCTGCCTCTCTTGAATTACCTGTTTTTTGCTCTCTATTGAATGGTTTCCATTGGCTTGTGGTTATTACTATTATTTTTTTATCATCTTACGAAGCCTTCTCTTGACATTACTTTCGTCTGTTTGCTACCATCCATTTCCTTACTGTTCTTTACAGCAAAATCCCAGCAATCATGCTGTTTCTCCCATCACTGCACTAGAACTACCCTTACTTACAAGGTCACCAATTTCCTTCATGTTGCTAAAACCAATGGTCAATTCTCAGTCTTTATTTTACTAGATTTCTTATTTCACAGGACCCCATACTCCTTTGGTTTTCCTCCTCTTGCTGGTACTCCTTTCTGTCTCCTTGGCTGTATCTCCTTCTCCTCCCAACATCCTAATATTGTATAGTCAAGGGCTCCTTCCTAATTCCTATTCTTGTCTCATTATATTACACTTACCCCCTTACGATCTCAGGTAGCCTCATGGCTCTAAAAACCATCTATATATTGCTAATTTCCAAAATTTTATTTTAGTAAAGATAAGAGTAGTTTCAGTTTGGGTCTCCCTCCCAAACTTCTGACTCCTATATATAACTGCCTACTCAACATCTCGCTTCAATATTGAACACAGTGCCGCCTTAAGTGTGGTCCATCCACAAATCATTTGTCATCAGTCTGCAACAAACTAAGTATAAAAATGAGAGAAAGAGTTTAACAACATTTATAGCAATTTGATGCCAGCAGTGGCAGTGGTCTTATCTCATTGCACAGGGTGTAGACCAGTTCAGATGTTGTCAAATTTGCTTGATAAGTTGCATGTGGTATGAGGTGAGTTCCAATCATGTGCAGTAGGAACAAACATTGATCTCCAATGAATTGGAAATGAAGTAAACTTGTCCTTCACCTAAGACAGTTTGAGAAGTACTGGTCTAGTAGATATCTCAAATTCAACACATCTACTAAAAAAAGTAATGGTATTTAAAGAACATTTAATTTATATTTTTACATGCATAAGTCTTTAAATAATATAAATAAATTTAAAAAACTGTCATGCAGACACCCTTGAATCTACTCTATTTACACATACATACATACACATATACATACATACAAGTAATACATGAATGAAAACTCATTGTAAACACTTTAAACAATGTGAAAGTCCACAGAGTTGAAAGGTTCTACCTCTATTTATCACTGCTGACGTCCCCTTTCTGATTCTAATGACTGTTCTAGACTTAACGTTTCTTCCCAGTTTAATACGTGCACTTCTGTATAGAAATTAGTAGACACAGACAATTTTAGTTTTGCTTTTTTTTTTTTTTAAATAAATGAGGTTGCACTCATAATGCATTATTCTGTGACCTGATTTTTTTTTTCCCACTAATATACTTGGAGACCTTTTCTAGTCAGTTCATATAGATTTGCCCCATAATAATCATAATATGCAACACTTCTAAAAATCATCCCCCTATTGTTGAACAGTCTAGTTGGTTCCAAACACTGCTACAATGAATGTGCACTTCTTGATCTGCACCTTGTGCGTCTCTACGATATGTCTGTAGGATCTATTCCTAGAAGACAAGAGCTGAATCAAGGGTATATACATTTCAAAAGTTGATACTCTCAGGCTGTCTTCAAAAACTCCATACCCTTTAAATTCCAATCAACAATGCATGAGTGTGACCATTTCAACACTGGATTTTTACCAAACCTCTTAATTTTTGCCAACCTCGTGAGTGAAAATTACATCCTTTTCTGTTGTTAGAGCAAGCATTTCAGTGTTTTTGTTAGTTATCATCCCATCACTTGCCTGTTGATATACTTTCCATATTTTTCCCTTTTTGTCTCCTCAGTTGATCTGTAAAGTGATACACATACAACCAAGTGCTGTGGATTTTTAATCATTTGTCTGATAGATATTGTAAATATTTTTTCCCTTTCTGCTGTCTTTGTTAATAATGTTTCAATTTATTCTTAAGAAGTAAATAATATCCTAACTTTAAGTTTTATGAGTAAGAAATCCCTTCAGACTCACATTGATCTGGATACATCAAGAAGCTCTGACCATTTTGGTTTATAAAGTAGTGAGTCCTCTCCCCTCTCTTGAAGAGATGTCTTGCTGATAGTTAATAATTACTATGCATTGAGATGAATGTGGTTTCATTTATTTATTTTAGGAAAGATAAGAAGCCTTGTCACAAATAACTCTATGTTGCCTTTTGAATTCATTAAAGGCAAAAATCTGTTAATAAGTGCTCTTTTACATTCTTCCGATGGAAAACTAAACGCCCAGGGATAATTAAATGGCCTTTTTTACCATCTAATTCTATCCAGCAAATTTGAAAGCAAAATTTCAAATCCTTATAGAAATAGATATTAAGGGTTAGAACAAAGACAGCTAATACTGTTTAAGGTGTGAAAAATTATTAGTTCGCTTCTCCCTTAATCTGATCTTCTTAGTATCAAGTGAATATATGAGATATAGTGAGTTATACTGCACTGATTTCAAACTGCCTGTCTTCAAATTCTTGCTATGCTATGTGCCACCTACATAATTTTGAGCAAGTTTTCTGATCATTTTAAGTCCCACGTTTCTATTTTTAAAATAGTGAAACAATAGTTATGAAGAAAAAAATGACAGAAAATATCTAAACCACCTAGCATATGATAAATCCTTAATAAATACAGATTAGCTATTATTATTATCATCATCATTAACTGGGGTAAATAATATTTATCTTATATCTGTAAGTACTGCTATCCTCTTTTAAGTCAAATCTGGATATCATATCACTGGCATATTTGCCAGCAGAGGATTAAAAAATTATTATGACAATGAAAGTTAAAAATATACTATCATGTAGGTCTTCATTTTGAATTTTTATGGTAAAATTATAGCAAAATAGGATTCATGCTAAGGATTTAGTACCACAAACGACTTCTGAAACATAATATACTGTCTTTGTTAGCTCGTGGAGCATCAGGTTGTCACCAAAAAAAATTAGTCAATAAAAGAAAGAAATGGATACATCAACTATACTACAGTAAAAAAAAATTAAATAAAAAAGAATTTAGAAAATCTCCAAAGATAAAAAAAGAAAGAAAGAAAGAAAGAAATGGAAAATTTTATTCGAGCCAAATTGAAAATTATAACCCAGGAACAGCCTTTCGGAAAGCTTCGAGGACTGTTCTGCCTATGAGGTCAAAGCACAGCTATACAAGTTTTTGAGACAGAGGGTTGTACATTAAATGATGTATTACTGACAGTTACACAATCCAGATCTACAAGTACAAAGTGAGCGGCCCCAAGATTAAGAAGGAAGATTATCTCCTAAAGAATTGTGACCCTTGATGAGATTAAGAAGGAACGTTACCTCCTAAGGAGGTCCGGGGAATGCAGATGCTCATTCCGCCCCAAAGGGACGAAGGAAGCCAAGAAAAGTTTTATGTTTAAATTTTTCTCCTCTTGCCATAAAATATGAATTTTACTTCACCAGGTATTATAGTATTACCATTTAAAATATATATTTTAGTAGCCATTAAGGTTTCCAGTTCCAATATATACTGTTTAAAGCAAAAATAAATAAACTTTTAAAAATTGTATTTGTGTGTGTGTAACATTAGTTGAGTACTTACTATAGTCCAGAAACGTGTGGCCCTACATTGCCTAGGGGTATTTTTTTTTTTCCTTGTTTTTATCTTTTGTTTTCTCCCCTGCTTAACAAAATCAAATTGCTTGGGAGAGTAGGGATGAGATGGAAGAGGGTAAGGTAATGAGTTTGCTGAGATAAGCGCTATAAAGTTTTAAAATCCCCAAATTTTCACCGCGTTTCCACCATAAATAGCAATGTAAACATTTAGGCATAACTTCCTCTAAGAAATTTTCCTTTCATCTCCCAAATCCACGTGGAGAAGGGAGACAATAAGGATGCTTTGGACAGCTTGCCCAGACTTGCCCTCAACCTGGGAAATCTGAGTCCCGGGGCTGGAAAATCTGAAATGTAAAAGAGAAACGTGCTGGGATTGCGGGGGTAGGAGGGAAGAAACAGGATCCCATGGGACCCGGCTTTGGTCCAGGAGCGCATTCCCCCACCCTCCCCTCCGCGCCGGCCGCTGGGCTGGGAAGCTCCTCCTCCCCGTTTCCTTCCTCCGCCTCAAGCTCGGTGGCCGTGGCGGGCGAAGGGCAGAACGCTGCGGTATTTTGTCCCACGCGGCGACCCCTCCTCCCGCTGGCGCTGCGGCCGCAGCGGCTGCGAGGGGGGCAGCGGAGAGCTGACGGCAGGCCGCGGCTGGGCGGCCTGGAGGCCACGAGAGGTGGAGGCCCGGCCGCTTTCCCGCGCCGCGGGAGCGGAGGGGAAGAGGCGGACGCCCGCCAGCCCCGCCCGGTCGCCGAGAACGTGGGGGAGGCTCCGCGCGCCGCCCGCCTCGCGGCGCCCGCAGCCCTGCTGGCCCTGCAGCCGCCGCCGCCGCCGCCGCCGCCGCCGCCGCCGCTGCCGCTGCCTCCGCCTCGGGCTCCCGCCGCTGGCTCGACGGCCCCGGCCGGGGAGGGAGGGCGGCGGGTGCCGCCGGAGCCGCCGGACATGTCGGGAGGGCACTGCGGCAGCTTCGCCGCGGCGGCGGCCGGCAGCGGCGAGATCGTGCAGCTGAACGTGGGGGGGACCAGGTGAGTCGGGGAGAAGGGGCTCGGGGTGGGGGGGATAGCGGGCGGGCGACCTCCGGGGGAGGCCGGGCCCCGGGGGGGCGGGATAGCGGGCGAGCATGGGCGTCGAGTCGGCGGGGAGCGCAGGTCCGCGGATCTCGAGGGGCAGGCGGCCTTGGGAATCACCGAGACCAGAGTTCATCTGGCCGCGCTGCCGCCTTCCTAGGATATCAGCTACGTCCCTCCCCCTTTCTAGGGGATCAGGCCGAGAGGAACATTCTATAGCCTTCCTTACCTAACCCTGGCGCGTACTTGAGGAATTTATTTTGTGGAAGCCGGGCCTTGTGGTTTGACTGTTGCAGGTGCACCTGCCTCCCTTTCTCTTTGGTCAACAAGGTAAATCGATTTGCTCGGGCGATAATGCCTCATTAAGGGCTGTTTGAAATCTCCGAGAATTTCGGTGGAGGGAGTGCCGTAGATGCGCGGTACGTTGTTATTTATTTTCAGAGCTCTGAAGGATCTGTTCAACTTGTAGGGCAGCGAGTCCAGAAACTCCAGTTTGAAGTTGGTTCTGGGAAGCTTTGGGTAGTGGTACCCTGTGGCGCTCTCCTAGTAAACAGACCGAAAGCTCTTCTCTGATCTCTCTCTGGCCTTCCACTCCCTTACTATGTCTTTTAATAAGCTTGTTGGGTGGGAAAAAATCATACTTCTGTGGATTTGCTATGGTTTATGAGTCACTCCTCTCGGAAATGGGAGTTTGCCAGCTGTTTCAAGGAAGGGGTGGTTGAGTTTTAGGCTAGGTGGGAGATAAACGATGAAGCGCCCTGGGAGGTAGTGTATTTTGCTATGCTCAACATCTAGGACTTTTTAACTAGTATTTTTAAAAATGCAGAACGGCAGCACTGTGAACCATAGTGATAAAAATGTATAGTGTTTGAATAGTTTTCTAAGTGTGCTGGAGAGTTCAGTACAGGAAACAGTATGCTTTCTCTGCTCACTCTTTTTTTCTCTCTCATCCCCCAAGCAAAACTGTTTATTAGTTTAAGAATTTACAACGTTATTGCTGCTATATACATTCTGGTTTTATGGAGGGGAAGATTGGTGTCTCCTAATGCAAGACATGGATATTTTCCTAAAATCACGTGAAAATTTTGCCGCTTTGGTAACTTACGGATGCCAAAATGGAATACCCTGCCAAGAGCTGGCCTTCAGAAGAGTAGCACTATAGTCATTTAAAAGCCCTGCCCTAGTTTCTAATTTCCTTGAAGTTGAGTAATTGCCACTGGGAGAACCACCTGTGGCATAGAATTGAACTCAGCTGTGAAGTGATCGAGTGAAACTCAAAGGAGAGTTTCTTACGAGCAGAGAAGCACATGGCATAGGTAGGGTCTAATCAAAAAAATGACCAATTTTTATCATTTATTTAACACTTCATGGATGATTCAGAAAGTAGAGAAGATGAGGTTTCATTTAGAATTGTTAATATTATTATTTACCAGAAAAACCCTAATGAAGTGAAAGAAAACCAGTGTGGCTCCATTTGTGATTAATTCTGTTATGAAAGTATGATTTGAGGCCTCAGGAGAGAAGTCTGGGACCAGCCAGTGGGAGACTAGCTCAGCAACCTTAGGCAAATTATTTTTTAGTGCTTAGTTTCCTAAAATGTGTAATGACAATAATAGTACCAACCTTCCAGGATTGATAAAAAAATTTGAAGCAATAAATGGGAAATACAAGGGTTAGTGGCATTATCTTTCAGTAGTAACTTTGCAGAATAAATAATTTTAACTAGATTGTTTCCAAGTAAATTTAGTAGGAGGCAAGTAGCATGGAGTATAAATGTGGAAATGTTTTGCTGAGGCCAGATTGCACGTGATCTTTTTCTTGGCATACTGTAGATATGAGATAAAAACATAGAAAAGGCTTTTCATATATATATATTTCAGAGAATTATGCTTGTCATATGTAATTTTAAATGTTGTAGTTTTCATGAAGTCATATTTGGAACCAGTTTTAGAGCTCTGGGATTTTCCCCCCCTATCTTCCACTTGTTTGGAGAAAAAAAAAAATTGGTGGGGATGAGAGTCTAATCCCTTTGCCCAGAAATTCCTGATTACTAAATCCACCCCGAACTGCTGATTTTAATTGAAATTGCTAACATGACTTTAGGCAGACCTGGGTAATTTTCTAAGTAACACAAAATTTGAGTTATTTGGCAAACAATTTGCTGAATAAGCAGTGAACATGAAATGTCACAAGTTAGAAGTGATCCTTATTTGGAATTAATTTGATTGCCTCCAAAACACAGTGACTCATTTTTGCAGTGGATCCTTAGATATTTCAGTTTACCATTTACTGGGTTTGCTTCTATTGATTTGACCAAGTCAGTTTCCTCTAACTGGTTGTAATCTACTTCTCATTTTTTTTTCTTAAGATTCTGGTAAGAAATATGCTTGGGAAAATTTGCCATATTTTCTTGAGTAAACTGGCTCCTTTCTCAGTCTGATTAATGGGCACAGGAGCTACTTTAAAACAGTCATGTAATGCTAGAAAATGAATGTGGAGGGAAAGTAAAGGTCTGTTGGGCTCTCTTCTGTGTGAGGACACGTGGTGATGGGGCAGCGAGTCAGAAATACATAGTGCAGTGTGATGAATCTTAAAATGAAAATATTCAGACATCAAGTGCTGGACTGGATGAGCCCTATATCAAATTCTTTGTCATGCCAGTTTACATCAGTTACTGATTGTTTTGCCTCGGTCTGTTACACGAGGCTTTGATAAAGTTCCCCTCAAATTGGTGGTAATAAGCAGACTTGATCAAATGGCAGTTAACCTCAAAACAGTGTTTACTGAGTGATTTTTGAATGAGTGAATGCAACAGTTGTGAGTAGCCCAAGATTATAAAGGAAATGTTAAATGCATTATGTGCAGTGGGATTAATATGAGCTCAGAAAGATAATATAGGATAATATATTTGGAAAAGCCATTAAAGGGAAGGTAGAACCTGGATGGTATCAAGAAAGATGGATGGGGCTTCCCTGGTGGCACAGTGGTTAAGAATCCGCCTGACAGTGCAGGGGACACGAGTTTGAGCCCTAGTTCCGGAAGATCCCACATGCTGCGAAGCAGCTAAGCCCGTGAGCCACAACTACTGAGCGTGCGCTCTGGAGCCTGCGAGCCACAACTACTGAGCACGCGCGCCTAGAGCCCGTGCTCCGCAACAAGAGAAGCCACCGAAATGAGAAGCGCAGCAACGAAGATCCAACGCAGCCAAAAATAAAATAAAAAATAAATAAATAAATTTATTTTAAAAAAAAGATGGGTGGAACTTGGATAATTGAACACGAGCTTGATGCAGCTGGGATGGCGATTCTGAAGTGGTGTAAGCATGGATTGTTTGAGGATATTAAGAAGTACTGTCTTATTAGAGGGGAAAACAGTTTGTGTTGGAGAGATGAAACGTGACCTGAAGATAGTATGTCATGTTGAGAATTTTAGACTTGGTGTGGTGGGCTAATTATTGATTCTTCAGTAGATTGGCATGCTAGAAAGTAGTGTTTTAGGAAGCTATATTATAAGTAAGCAAATTAATTATTTGATTTTGTTGAGAGCTCTTGGAATAATCTTAACTCTGAATTGAAAGTAGCAAAATTTAAAGATATTAAAAGTAATGAATATAACTGATACAGCTATAGCTATGCAGCAACTTGTAAATCATTAGCCAGCATATTAAAGCAAGTTAACTAACATGGAAATTTCAAATCATGTCCTCTCTTATAATACCAGATACTTTTTAATTGCAGGTTTAGTACCTCAAGACAGACACTTATGTGGATTCCAGATTCTTTTTTTTCCAGGTATTTCCTATAATTCTTTAGTACCGTTTTTTAAATACAGTTGATTATTTATTAAAACAATAAAAAATAAATATTTTTATGTATCGAATAAAAAAACTTAACTCTTAAAATAGAATTTTTAAATTGTTATTTTACCTTGGAGATAGGATGATTCATTTGTATTGGTCTTTGATGTTTGAAAGAATTAGAGCATTTTATTCATACTCAGATTTTAAAAACTAACTCTGTCTTAATGTTAATGACTTCTAGTTTGCTGAGTGGAAGAATTTCAACACTTCGAGATGAAACTGGTGCTGTGAGTATAACAATGTTGATGTATGTTTCTAAATTAGATCAAAAAATGCTTATAATGTTTGATCCTTATACTCTAAGAAGACAGGGAAACTACTCTTTTAATAACTACTAAATGAAAGTATATGTACTTAAAGATTTTTATTTCTTGTCATGAATAGTGTTTCTGTAATTATAGAAGAGAACTTGAAACTGGGAATACTGCATATAGCAATTTAAATAATCATGATTAGAGAGATTGTAGGATCTGAGCTTACATTGTCAAGAGAGGAAATATTTCTTTTAATCAGTAATTGAAACTTGAACAGTAAGTAGATGAATGTAAATACTAAAATGTTTCAATATTATAATGGTAAGATGTTGCAAATTAGTAAAGTTCTACAATTTTTTATTTTGGAGAATAACCTTATGAACTTGTGCAGCAATGGTGGAGTGAGGGAAGTAAAGAACTATTAAATTTCAGTTAAAAAAAATTGGTTTATAAATTTAAAAAGCAGTTGTAATATGACCAATAGCATGTAAAGTAAATGTCTAGTGCTCACAAAAGCAAATAAGACTTTCATTTGGGAGGCAACAAAGTGACCAGAGGTGTTTATTTGCTGTGATGAGATTTGCAGATGGAATAAAGCAGCACAAGCAGGTATGTCCATGTGAGATTATAAAAAGGACATCAGTAATTAGACCTCTACAAATCTGTGGTGTTTTCTTCAACTTCTGATTGATTCTAATAAAAACAAGAGCAAGAATTTATGAAGCCAGAAGAACCTCATTCATTGTATATAGTAACTGATTATAATATAAGAAGGTTTATTATTTGCTACCATTCTGCTGTGTAATTGACTTACATAAGCTTTAAAAGGTGTTCAATTTTACGGTTAGAGCTTTTGTAATTGGTTCAGAATAGTGTTGGCATACATTCCTGTAAAAAGTTATCAATGATGTATTTCATATTTTTTAAGCATTTTATTTTCCCCATATGTGTTCTGTGGTGCTGTGTTTGTTATTTAAAAAAATTTTGTTGTTGCTCTCACCCTCCCCTTTACCCCACACCCAGCCCTTGAGGAAATTGAGATAGTGGCATGTAAAAGTGTTACTGTTTTCCAGTTTGGACAGCAGTGTGCAGTTTACTTTTCTTGATTGCCTGGTGTGTATTATAAAAGTACATTTTTGTTTTAATTACTTATGAATCACAAATTATATAAATCACAATCACTGTCACCAGTAATTAGTGATCAGATGATGTAAGAAAGTATTATTCATGCATAATGTTTTCAAAGTATTTATTGAATTCTAGAATATTTCAGATAAAAATTTTCCCTTTGGTGTCCCTTTCACCAAAGATATCAGTTAAATAGAAATGAGAAAGTGGACTTATTTGATACCATTTTTCCTGCACCTTAAAATATAATCAATCTAACAACAGTTTTTCAGGTGGAGAAAAGACACCACTACTACCACATAAATGCACACGGTTATAACTACATTTAAATTTTAGAAACTGAGTGGAATTAAAATTTAGTAAGAGTGGAATCAAGGAAATATAGTATTTAAATAATTCAGTATTTGTTCCCTAAGTTAGTGTTACAGATATTAAAGTTAGAAGTTTAATTTATAATTTGAAAGTAAAATTTGTAATTCTTTATTTACAGATATTTATTGATAGAGATCCAGCAGCGTTTGCACCCATTTTAAATTTTCTTCGGACAAAAGAACTAGACTTAAGGTAAGAAATGTATCTTTTTAAAGTAAATTTTTATTCAAAGGTATGGTTTTGGGTATATTTTATGAAGAAAAGTTTTTTTCCCCACCCCAAGATTATTTTTGTTTAAAAGTTTCCTCAGAATTAAACTGTCATAGATACAGGCCACCATCATCCCTTCCTCTGGATTACTCTAATAGCTTCCTTACCAATTTCCCTGTCTTCATTCTTACATCCCTTCAATTCATTTTTCACACTGTAGCCAAAATTAACTTCTGAAAATATAAATCTAATCTGGTTATTCCTCTGCTTAAAACTCTTACGTGTTACTGGATTAATGGCTAAGGATTTTGGACTTCCTGTTGTTTCTTAAGGCTCTCTCTAATCTAGCTCCTGCTTGATTTCTGTTGCTCCAACACTTTCAACCCTTTCTGCTCTCAGCTTGATTCTGATCACTTCAGTGATCTCTGCTGTGTCCGCCTGATACAGGTGTTCAGAGTTTCCTGCACTGCCACTACCCCAGTAGTCTATCTTCCGTTAGACTTTAAATTCTAAAAGGACAAGTTGTTTACTGTATACCTGTAGGATCGAGCATTGTGCTTGACGCATAGCGATACATTTTTTTTTGGTGGGTAAAATGAATGACCATTTAAACTATTTCCTTAACTTTGCCATAGTCTACAGTCTACAATGGAAGCTACAATCTAATTTGTATTTTATTGTTCTTGTATTTCATATATTCCTAATGAACTTTCACTTAAGGACCTATTAATACTTTTTTAGATACAGCTTTTAGAATTCTAATTGTTTCTTTAAGCTGCTTCTTTATAATATTATATAATTTTTGGCTTATATTCACTAGAATATGCGCTCCTTGAAAGCAAAGATTTTTTTGTTTGGTTTGTTCCCTGCTGTATTCCCAGTGTTGTTAAAACGGCATGTATAGTAGCTGCTCAGTAGATATTTATTGAATGAATAAAAGAGTTCGTTGGGGCTTTTTGTTTGTCTGTTTCCTGGGCTGGGGTGGAAGTGGGAAGTATATTACTAACTACTTACTTCTGGGGTAAAATTATTTCTAGCATTTGATTAAAGCCTAAATTTATTTCTAGTCAGTGTCCTTGTGACTAATCCACGGCTAAATCACCCATGAAAGGCAGAAATATAATAGTTTAAGTATTCGTATTCACTGCTTTTCTTTCAACTTGCTTCTTTATTTCATTTAGGGAAGCCTAGCAAACTTAAGTTCTCTGAGTAGTACCTTCTAAAAGAAGGGGGAAGGAATTGAAAAAAGAATACTATGTTCTACTTCTGTTTTTTGCATAAAATTCTTGTATTGCCCTTATCACCCTGTATTATCATTATCATATTTGTCTGTCTTCCCCAGACAAATAATTAGCCAGTGCTACTGTACTGTTAACACAAGTAGTTTTGAAATAGAATAAGAAAGTTTTAACTGTTCTTAATAAACTAGTTACAATCAATTTCACAAATAAAAACAATTTAATATCGCAATTACATGTGTTCATTAGGCCTATGGAATTTTTTTTGTCTGTTGTTTTTTAAGACTTCTTTTTTTAATAGCAGTTTTAGGATTACAACAAAATTGAGAGGGAGGTACAGAGATTTCCCATGTGCCCCCTGCCTTCATTATCAACCTCCTCCACTGTTAACATCATTTACCAGAATGATACTTTTTTTTTTTTTTTATACAATTGATGTGAACCTACATTGACATCATAATCACCCAAAGTCCATAGTTTACCTTTGGTTCACTTGGTGTTATACATTTTATGAGTTAGCACAAATGTATAATGACATGTGTGCGTCTTTATAATACTGTACAAAGTATTATTTCCATAATTTAGCCTTTTCCAGAATGTCATAGTTGGAATCACACAGTATGTAGCCTTTTCTTTTTTTTTTTTTTTTTTAATTTATTTATTTTATTTATTTTTGGCTGCATTGGGTCTTCGTTGCTGCGCACAGGCTTTCTCTAATTGCGGCGAGCGGGGGCCACTCTTCGCTGCGGTGAGCGGGCTTCTCACTGTGGTGGCTTCTCTTGTTGCGGAGCACAGGCTCCAGGCATGCAGGCTTCAGTAGTTGTGGCTCACGGGCTCTAGAGCGCAGGCTCAGTACCTGTGGTGCACAGGCTCAGTTGCTCCGTGGCATGTGGGACCCTCCCAGACCAGGCCTCGAATCCGTGTCCCCTGCATTGGCAGGCAGACTCCTAACCCCTGCGCCACCAGGGAAGACCTGTAGCCTTTTCTGATTGGCTTCTTTCACTTAATATTATGCAGTTAAGTTTCCTCTATGTCTATTCATGTTATTTCTTTTTAATGCTGATAATATTTCATTATCTGAATATACCAGTTTATTTTTCCACTCACCTACTAAAGAGGACATTTTGGTTGCTTCCAAGTTTTGGCTGTTAGGAGTAAAGCTGCTATAAACCATCCATGTGCAGGTTTTCGTGTGGTCGTAAGTTTTCAACTCCTTTGGGTAAATACCAAGGAGTGCAGTTGCTGGATCGTATGGTAAGAGTTTTATAGGAACCTCAGACTGTCTTTCAGAGTGGCTGTAGCATTTTGCTTTCCCACCAGCAATGTATGACAGTTCTTATTGCTTCACATCCTTGCCAGCATTTGGTGTTAGGATTCTGGATTTTGGCCATGTTAATTAATGTGTAGTAGTAACTCATTGTTTTAATTTGCATTTGCTTAATGACATATGATGTGGAACATCTTTTTGTAGGCTTATTTGCTACCTCTGTATCTTCCTTGGTTAAGGTCTTTGGCCCATTTTTTAATTGAATTTGTTTCCTTATTGTTGAGTTTTAAGAGTTCTTTGTATATTTTGGATAACAGTCCCTTATCAAATTTGTCTTTGGCAAATATTTTCTCTCATTCTGTGGCTTGTCTTATTTCCTTGACATTGTCTTTCGTAGAGCAGAAGTTTTTAATTTTAATGAAATCTAGCTTATCCTCATTCCTCTCATGGATTATGTCTTTTGGTTGTATCTAAAAAGGTATCACCATACCCACTGTCATTGAGGTTTTCTCCTAAATGTTATCTTCTTTGAATTTTTTAGTTTTGCATTTTACCTTTAGGTCTGTGATCCATTTTGAGTTAATTTTTGTGAAGAGTGTAAGGTCTGTGTCTAGACTAATTTCTCTCTCTTTTTTTTCTGCATGCAGAAGTCCAGTTGTTTCAGCACTATTTGTTACTCCATTGTTTTGCCTTTGCTTCTTTGTCATAGATCAGTTGACTATGTGAATGGGATCTATTTCTGGGCTTTCTGTTCTATTCCATTGATCTGTTGTTGATTCTTTTCACCAGTACTACGCTATCTTGATTTTTCTAGCTTTATAATAAAGCTTGAAGTTGGGTAGTGGTAGTGCTCCAACTTTGTTCTTCTCCTTCAATATTGTGTTGGCTATTATGGATCTTTTGCCTTTCCATGTAAACTTTATAATCAGTTTGTTGATATCCATAAAATAACTTGCTAGACTTTTGATTAGGATTACATTGAATCTGATCAAATTGGGAAGAACTAATGTCTTAACAATACTACGTCTTCCAATCCATGAACTAGGAATATCTCTCCATTTTTTCCAGTTCTTTGATTTCA
Source organism: Eubalaena glacialis (assembly GCF_028564815.1). Classification (NCBI taxonomy): domain Eukaryota; kingdom Metazoa; phylum Chordata; class Mammalia; order Artiodactyla; family Balaenidae; genus Eubalaena; species Eubalaena glacialis. The sequence continues at coordinate 14,801,777 of NC_083718.1, forward strand.
GTCATCAGAGTTTTGTAGTTTTCTTCATATAGATTTTGTATATATTTTGTTAGATTTATACCTAAGTATTTCTTTTTGGGGGGTATTAATGTAAATGGTATTGTGTTTTTAATTTCAAGTTTCTCTTGTTCACTGTTGGTATATTGAAAAGCAGTCGACTTTTGTACATTAACCTTGTATTCTGCAACCTTGCTATAATTGCTTATTAGTTCCAGGAGTTTTTTGTCCATTCCTTTGGATTTTCTATATAGACAATCATGTCATCTGTGATCATCAGTTTTATATGTTTCTTCCCAATCTGTATGCCTTTTCTTTTCTTTTCTTGACTTGTGTAAATAAGGATTTCCAGTATGAAGTTGAAAAGGAGTGGTGAGAGGGACTATCCTTGTCTTGTAACCAGATGTTAGTGGGAAGTTTCAAATTTCTTACCATTAAATATGATGTTAGCTATAGGATTTTTTTTAAATAGTCTTATCAAGTTGAGAAAGTTCCCCTCTATTCCTAGTTTACTGAGAGTTTTTATTATGAATGGGTGTTGGATTTTGTCACATGCTTTTTTTGCACCTATTGATATGATCATGTGAGTCTGTTGATGTGATAGATTACATTAATTGATTTTAGAATATTGAACCAGCCTTGCATACCTGAGATAAAACCCGCTTGGTTGTAGTGTATATTTCTTTTTAGACATTGTTGGATTCGGTTTGCCAATATTTTGTTGAGAATTTTTGCATCTGTGTTCATGAGAGATACTGGTCTGTAGTTTTCTTGTAATGTCTTTGTCTGGTTTTGGTATTAAGGTAGTGAGGGCCGTATAAAATGAGTTAGGAAGTGTTCTCTCTGCTTCTTTCTCTGAAAGAGAGTGTAGAGAATTGGTATAATTTCTTCCTTCAGTGTTTGGTGGCATTCACCAGTGAATCCTGGGCATGGTACTTTCTGTTTTGGAAGGTTATTATTGATTCAGTTTCTTTAATACATGTAGACCGATTGAGATAGTGTTTCTTGTGTGAGTTCTGGCAGATTGTGTCTTTCAAGGAATTGTCCATTTCACCTAGGTTATCAAGTTTGTAGGCATAGAGTTGTTCATAGTATTCCTTTATTCTTTTAATTGTCATGGAATTTGTAGTGGTGTCCCCTCTCTTTTCTGCCCAGGCAATATTTTTAAAGTAAGGACAGATTATAACTGAAACTTAAAATGAATCATTTTAAACTCTTAAGCTTCTATTTTTTTTTTTACTTCTTATTTTCATATTACTTTATTGTAACATCTTTATCTGGGTAACATAGCCCCTTCTTAAGGCTGATCTTTGTTTTCCTCTGCCTTCTGTTTTGCTTTTGTTTTTGGTTTCTGTTGAGAAGAGTCATTTATCTGAATTTATTTGTTCAATAAATATGGATTGCATAACTTACTTACAAGCACTGTGGTAGGCACTGCATGAGGCATACAAACATGGATCAGAGGAGAACATGCTTGCAGGGAGCTTTTAGGATAATTGGGGAGGTTAAAATATGTATAGAAATTATGGTTAAAAGCAATTAATACCATAGGAATGATTTCCACTCTTGTTTGCCTTATTAGATACTTACTGATAATTACTTGTATTAACCCTATAAAGCCCTAATCTCTCATTTAGTCATCCATTTCATCCATATATAAATGGTTTTTTAGTAAGAAAACGTTCTTGGTGGTGTGCAGTTTTTTTCTCTATACTTCTTCAAATAATTAAGGATCTTAGGAAAAAAGTAAGTTTTAAAGCCCTATGACTTTGTTGATTAAGAACATTAAGAACCTAGTACTTTTTCTTTCTGCTTCAGATGATAATCCGAGTTGCCAGTGTTAGAGGATTTACATCATTCATTGGTTTCTTTGTAGGGGAGTGAGTATTAATGTTCTCAGGCATGAAGCAGAATTTTATGGAATCACTCCATTAGGTATGTATTCTAGTATTTTATATTTATGATTTGACCCTTTGAGCACTAAACTTGCCCAAATGAAATGTGTTTTATATCAGGTCCTAATTTTTGATGGACTAGTCAGTGCTTGCTTTTTGTGGATTTTCATAGTAAAAAGGAGTTGTCAGCTGATTTAACGTAAACATTTTCCTTTTCTTTCCTTATCCTCTTTAACTAGAGAAAATAAAAATGGAGTACTATTTTTGTGTTTGCATGTACTCTTGACAAGTTTGCTTTGAAATGTTTTTAGTAAGAAGGCTTCTCTTGTGTGAAGAACTGGAGCGTTCATCTTGTGGCAGTGTCCTTTTTCATGGTTACTTGCCTCCACCAGGTACTTCTGCTTTATTTATTTAGTTTTTTTTTTTAAGTCTTTTTATCATTAAGTACAGATGTGTGAGTAGGAAAATCTGTTTCTTGATTATTGAGTTTCCTTTGTAAATCTACTAGAAAAAGTGAGAACTTTAATATTAACAGAAGTTAAGTCATACTGTATATTAGGGTAGGGATTTGCCAAACTTTTTCTGTAAAGGGCCAGATGGGTTTGTGAGCTAAAAGATCTCTGTGGCAACTCTTCAGCTCTGCCATAAACGCTACAGAAATGGATGGGTGAGACTGTGTCTAATAACAGCTTCATTTACGTAAACAGCCATCAGGCTGGACTTGGCCATGGCCAGATTTGCTGACTCCTGTGTTTGAGAACTGGTTGTTGATCTCCTTTGTGGAACCCCAGGAGCTTTTCAGAGATTTAGCAGTGTACAGGGCAGAGGAGTATGAGGTGCATGTCATCTCTGCCCCTCTTCAGTGAGTTAGAAGAGTTCGGTCTTTACCTGTGTTGTAGCAGGCTTTTGAACAAGATTTCATTTTGAAAAAGGCTCTTCTGCCAAATAAGAGATGTTTGAAAGTATTGGGCAATTCAGCTCTAGAGCGGTTTAAATTAGTAAATAGTACCTAACACATAGTAACTGTTCCATAAATGTGAAGAGTAGTGACAGAATGAATGAGTTAGTGATTGATTGATTTGGTAACCTAGAGCTAGGTAAACACAGAGTATAATATGATAAATCTTAGTCTTACTTTTTATATATATAACATGATAAGTATCAGAAATCTGTTGAATGAATTTTATTTTTTAAAAATTTCATCTTCTTTTCTATGGTAGCTAATTATTTGCAGTAAATTGGTGTATTGGAAGATAAATTTTGGCTATAATGAAATTCACATTTGTTTGTTTCTTAGCCATAATGTGAAATTTTAAATTTTTGGTAGGTGAACTTAGAAGTAAACTTATCTTTTTCTTTCATTTTATAGGTATTCCTAGTCGTAAAATAAACAACACTACTAGATCCTCTGCTGATTCTAGAAATGGACTAAATTTTACAGAAGGTGAAGCTCGAGGAAATGGTACACAGCCTGTTCTCTCTGGAACTGGAGAAGAGACTGTTAGGCTAGGTAAGCAAAGAGTACATAAATTAAAAAAGTACGTATGTTTTTAGTTCTAGATGATATTGAGTAATTATTTTTAAAGATGTGATTTTTGCTTTATCTCTTTTTAATCTAGCTCTACCATTTATATCTTGAAGAATCTCACTTAACATAATTTTTATTTAAAAAGTTCATGATCTTCTGTTAGCTGTAAATCTTTAGAACAGAGATTGGCAGACTTTTTCTGGAAAGGGCCAGACAGTGAACATGTTGGGCTTCATGAGCCGAAGGGTCTCTGTTGGAACTGCTCAACTTTCATTGTGGCACGAAAGCAGCGATGACGATGTATGAACAGATGTGAATGGCTGTGTTCCAACAAAGATTTCTTTAACAAAAGAGGTAGAGGACTGGAATTGGCCTGTTAGTCATAGTTTTGCCAACCCCTTCTTTAGAACGTAAAAGACTTCTTTTGCTAATATCAACAGGATTTCCTGTGGATCCACGAAAGGTACTAATAGTAGCTGGCCATCACAACTGGATTGTAGCTGCGTATGCCCATTTTGCTGTGTGTTACAGGTATTGTATAATTAATAATGGTTTGCTTTTTATTTTGGGGGGTATTTTTTAATATTGTGATTTTATTTTTATAGATTTAAGAGCTATTTATTTTAGTCATCAAATTTTTTTCCTTCACATTTTGCCCACTTCTGTATCTCCTGATTAGATTTAGTTTGCTTTTATTCTCACAACTAATTTGGTAAATATTACTGATAGCCTCAGTATGTCTTAAATATTGCATATACAGTATGAACTGTGATATAACTGAGATATCTTGAAGTTACATCTTCTTGCTTAGTATATCCAGCTTCTGAATCATTTAACTATTGTATTAAATGATGAGGCAGGATTGTTAATGTGAGCCCTGTGTTTTTTGTCTATAATGATTGAGTCTTTTGTACTCTATAGTAGGGGAGAATAGGACCTTACATTGGTCATGACTGCCATACGGTTGGGAGTGAGGTAGTGAGGCAGGACAGTTGTAGGCAGAAGTGATGTAGTTTAACATCTATAATGTGTGAGCTTTACACAGAGGTAGTTCGGTTTTACTAATTCTTGCATTCTCAGAAACTAACAGGGAACAAGGAAAAGTGTACACCAGTGATTTCTCTTTTTTAATTGGAGAAAAGGTAGGATTATTAGTTCAAAATCACTGTATGCAATGAGAAATGTTGATGACAGGGAATGGTGTAGAAGAACAAAAATGGTTGGGATATACTAGCTTAGACTATGATCCTATTGAATTTAATTGCCAAAATATCAAAAAACAGATAAATATTTTGTCACTATTGAATTTAGTTAAGAAAAAGTAGCCACAATAGATTAAAAATATTTAAAATGTCTTCTAAAGTTTACAGATATATTTAAAGGATCCCAGATGTATTAAATAAAAGAAAAAAACCCCTCAGTTTATGAGAGATATGCCATATGTGTTAAAAGAAAAAAAAAAGACCTCTTATATCAGTAATCTGCACTTTATATTTTCATTGCAGTAGAGATTCGGTGCACACTTTTCATTTTGAGAGCATTCTGTTGATATGTATTTTTAATATTATTTATTGAGTAGTATGAAAAATGTTTTTTGGATGATTTCTTTCAGGGATGATTTCATATGAAGCAAGACTGATTTGAAAAAGGGAATTTTTTTTTCTTAATAGTGTTGTTTTGAACTTACCAGCTTATGAATCTAAATTGAGAAATGGTTTTAGATTTTGCTTTGTTTGTTTAAATATTATATACATTTTTTTGATAGGGGATTCCAAAGGAGTTGTATAACGATTATACCAAGTTATCCAGGTGTAACAGCATAATTTATGTTACTGCACAGCAGTGCTAAAGATTGTGACTTGCCAGACAAGGACACATGGTATTGCACAAAATTTCACTCATTGAGTGACTAATACAAGAAAGATGATGCTGTTACATTTTGCATTCTTTGTTTTTGCTTTTGACCATGACTTTGCTTTCACTGAGTGTCGATGATTTCAGAGCAATATGCCCATGCAAAGTGACAAAGGGAAAGAATTAAGGACATATTAGTTTTTCTCATGTACAGTTAAATCATTCAACACAATGCCAATAAAAAGATTTCAGAAGAAAGGAAAATATTCAAATTATTTTAAGAGAGTAATCATTTTAATAAATTGTTTTTCCACAGCTTTTTATATCAATAAATTTAAAACCTTAAAAAAGGAAAGAGTAGCACAGTGAAATATTTTTCACCTATATTCATTAATTTTCTACCTTGTTAGGTTTTACTTCTATATTTCTTTTTTCTTGCTCAGTTTACAACCTGTTACTTGTATTAATGGAGAGTATTTGTGTAGATTGTTTCCCTTTTAGAGCTTATATTACACTTTAGATCTTTAATTCACATGGAATTTACTTTTTGTATTTGGTGTTAGATTTAGGAATCTGTTTTATTTTCTTCCAAGTGGGTGGCTAATTATGTTCTGATTATTACATAAATCATCCTTTCTCATTGAATATGAAAGGCCCCTTTATCTTGCTTTATATTTATTTTTATATACTTGGATCTAATTTTAGACTCTTTTTTTTTTTCCCGTTGATGGACATTTAGGTTGTTTCCCTGTCTTGGTTATTGTAAACAATGCTGCTATGAACAGGGGGGTGCAGATATCTTTTCAAACTAGTGTTTTCATTTCCTTTGAATATATTCCCAGAACTGGAATTGCTGGATCATAGGGTAGATCTATACTTAATATTTTTGAGGAAACTCTATACTGTTTTCCATAGTGGCTGTACCAGTTTACAATCCCACCAACAGTGCACAAGGGTTCCCTTTTCTCCACATCCACACCAGCATTTGTTATCTCGTGTCTTTTTGATGATGGCCATTCTGACAGGTGTGAAGTGATATCTTACTGTGGTTTTAATTTGCATCTCCCTGATGACAAGTGATGCTGAGCATCTTTTCATGTACCTGTTGGCCGTTTGTATATCTTTGGAAAAATGTCTATTCAAGTCCTTTGCCCCATTTTTTAATTGGATTATTTGGTTTTTTGCTATTGAGTTGTATGAGTTCTTTATATATTTTGGATATTGACCCCCTTATCAGATATATGGTTTGCAAATATTTTTTCCTATTCCATAGGTTATTTTTTCACTTTGTTGATAGTTTCTTTTTCTGTGCAGATGCTTTTTTAGTTTGATGTAGTCCCACTTGTTTATTTTTGATTTTGTTGCCTGTGCTTTAGGTGTCGTTTTCAAAAAAAAATTATTACCAAGACACATGTCAAGGAGCATTTTTCCTATGTTTTCTTCTAGGAGTTTCATGGTTTTAGGTCTTACATTTAAGTCTTAATCCATTTTGAGTTTATTTTTGTGAGTCGTGTAAGGTACAGGTCAAATTTCATTCTTTTACATGTGAATATCCAATTTTCCTCGCACCATTAATTGAAGAGAAAATGCCTTTTCTCCATACACTATTCTTGGCTCCCTTGTCAAATACTAGATGACTATATATTCTTGGGTTTATTTCTGGGCTCTTGATTCTGTTTCATAGGCCTGTTAATCTGCTGATCATCTTAATTATTCCCTTCATTATTTGCTGAGAATTCAGAATAGGAGATTGAATATTTTTGTGTGTTGGGTTAGATGGAAGAGAAACAAGATAAAGCATTTTTATGTGTTAAAGAGAAAGACATGCATATATGTTTAACTTCACAGTTTAACCTTTGAGAGGTAGAATCAACTGCTTTTCTAATCAACTTGGCAGTGAGGTGTTGGAAAGAAAACAGTGAAAGTTATATTGAGAAAGGTCTAGTAGAAAATAAAACAATGAGGGATTTTATGCTGATATACAGTGTGTTTTTTACAAAAAAAAAAGAACAACAACAACATAGGCAAACAAAATTGCTCTAACAAATGTAGCTCATCCATCTTGACCACAAAGAAAGAATCATTGTGTCCTTATATTTCTGCCTTCTTATGGTACCCTCTCCAAACCACAGTTGTGTTTTTAGTTGGAGAGTCTCCTAACTAACCTCCAAATCCCTCTGTCTGGCTGGGGTCCGTCTCTTGAAGGAGAATAGGCAAAGGGAAATCCTAACTGACAGAATTTGATGTGACAAATCATTTCAGCACTGAGCAGAAATTATGGATTTGGCAGTGGGGAAAGGAGTGGGGAGATGTGGGAAGGAGGGAGAGCTCTTCAAAATAAGATAACTCAGCTCTAGAGTTATGAGGTATCCCCTCACACTGGTCAGAATGCCCATCATCGAAAAATCTACAAACAGTAAATGCTGGAGAGGGTGTGGAGAAAAGGGAACCCTCTTGCACTGTTGGTGGGAATGTAAATTGATACAGCCACTATGGAGAACAGTATGGAGGTTCCCTAAAAAACTAAAAATAGAACTACGGTATGACCCAGCAATCCCAATACTGGGCATATACCCTGAGAAAACCATAATTCAGAAGGACACATGTACCCCAATGTTCATTGCAGCACTATTTACAATAGCCAGGACATGGAAACAACCTAAATGTCCAACGATAGATGAATGGATAAAGAAGATGCGGTACATATGTACAATGGAATATTACTGAACGATAAAAAAGAACGAAATTGGGTTATTTGTAGAGATGTGGATGGACCTAGAGTCTGTCACACAGAGTGCAGTAAGCCACAAAGAGAACAACAAATATTGTATATTCATGCATATATGTGGAATCTAGAAAAATGGTACAGATGAACCTATTTGTAGGGCAGGAATAGAGACGTAGACGTAGAGAATGGACATGTGTACGCAGGGGGAAGGGGAGAGTGGGACGAATTGGGAGATTAGGTTTTACATAAATACACTACCATGTGTAAAATAGATAGCTAGTGGGAACCTGCTGTATATAGCACAGGGAGCTCAGCTCGGTGCTCTGTGATGACCTCAATGGGTGGCATCGGGGGGCATGGGAGGGAGGTCCAAAAGGGAGGGTATATAGGTATACATATAGCTGATTCACTTCATTGTACAGCAGAAACTAACACAACATTGTAAAGCAATTTTACTCCAATTAAAAAACAATAACCCAGCTCTAGAGGCTCCTGATGAGAAAAGGTTGGGAAACTATCTAGTTCCATAAAAATTGCTTCTGAATATTGAGAAACGAATTGGACTTTTAAGTTATGATTTATTGGGGTATTATTTTATGCCAGGCATTACACTAAAGGCTCTTGTATACATGTTCTCATTTAATTATTGCAACAACCTGTGGCATGGATCTCATCGTCCGCATTTTACTAGTGAGGAAATCAGTTTGGAGAAAAAAGTACCCCAGGTCATCCTGGGGAAAGAAGTGACAGGATTCTCAACTAAATCCTGAGTCTAAAGCCACTGCTCTTCACCATTGTGCCCACCATGCCTTTCTTTTAAATTACAGCCTCCCAAAACATTGCTATTCCATTTGCATTTTAATTGCTCAAAAACATCTTACAATCAATATTACCTTGTTGCTCCATGTGATTGTATGGAGATCTGGGTGTCAGGAGCTGTTAATACCTCTCTCCATCCCAATGCTTCCCATGTCCCTGGCACACAGTAGATACCTAAGAATGCATCAGAATAAATGCTGTGTTCCTGGTCTCTGGTGTTAGTAATATCAAACAATTTTGACAACATTATCAGTAACTGTTTGACTCAGTGGGACAGGCAGTGGGCTCAGTCTGAGGGCTACCCCTCCTCACCTTGTGGTTTCTATTCCTACGGGAGTGGAATGGGGTGGAAACATCTAACAAACAAATCAACTGAACAACAAGGTTTCAGCTACAGAGACTTATGAGAAGAAAATAACATAGGTGACTTGGTGTATTAGTTTCTTACTGCTGTTCTAACAAATTACCACACATTTAGTTTCTTAAAACAACACAGTTATCATCACTCAGTTCTGGAGTTCAGAAGAGTTCAAACTAGATCTTGCTGGGCTAAAATCAAGGTATTGGCAGGGCTGGGTTCCTTTTGGAGGCTCCAGCAGAGAATCTGTTTCTTTGCCCTTTCCAGCTTCTAGAGGCCGTCTGTGTTCCTTGGATCACAGTTCCTTTTTCTGTCTTTAAAACCAGCAGCATAGCATTTTCAGATCTCTTCCCTAACTCCCACTCTCCTACCTCTGCTTATAAGGACCTTTATGATTACATTGGTTGCACCTGGATAATCCCTCCATTGCCTTAATTTAATCACAACTGTGAAGCCCCTTGGCCATATAAGGTAACATATTCACCAGTTTCAGCAATTTGGATGAGGACATGTTTGGGAGCCATTATTCTGCTTACCACATTTGGTGAGGAGTGCCATAGTTCAGATGGATAGGACAGACGTCAACTTGGAGGTGAATATTACTCTTCTAGTTTGGATTTTAATTAGCTTGTACAAGACACCTACTGAGACAGGTCTTTTATTTTGGAGTATAGTTGATTTACAATGTTCTGTTAGTTTCCGGTATGTAGCAGAGTTGATTCAGTCATACACATACATATATCCATTTTCTTTCAGATTCTTTTCCCATTTAGGTCATCACAGAATACTGAGTAGAGTTCCCTATGCTTTACAGTAGGTCCTTGTTGATTATCTGTTTTATATATAGTATTGTGTATATGTTAATCCTAACCTAATTTATCCCTCCCCTGCTGCGTTTCCACTTTGGTAACCATGTTTGTTTTCAAAGTCTGTGAGTCTGTTTCTGTTTTGTAAATAAGTTCATTTGTATTATTACTATTTTTTTTTTAGATTCCACACATAAGTGATATCGTATGATACTTTCTCTGTCTGACTTCACTTAGTATGATAATTTGTAGGTATATCCATTTGCTACAAATGGCATTATTTCATTCTTTTTTACAGCTGAGTAATATTCCCTTGTATATAAGTACCACATCTTTATCCATTCCTCTGTCAGTGGACACTTAGGTTGCTTCCATGTCTTGGCTATTGTAAATAGTGCTGCAGTGAACGCTGTGGTGCATGTATCTTCTCGAATTATGGTTTTCTCCAGATATATGCCCAAGAGTGGGATTGCTGAATCATATGGTAGTTCTATTTTTAGTTTTTTAAGGAACCTCCATACTGTTCTCCATAGTGGCTGTATCAATTTACATTCCCACCAGCAGTGCAAGAGGGTTCCCTTTTCTCCACACCCTCTCCAGCATTTATTGTTTGTAGATTTTTTGATGATGGCCATTCTAACTGGTGTGAGGGGATAACTCACTGTAGTTTTGATTTGCATTTCTCTGATAATTACTGATGTTGAACATCTTTTCATGTGCTTTTTGGCCATCTGTATGTCTTTGGAGAAATGTCTATTTAGATCTTCTGCCGATTTTTTGATTGGGTTGTTTGTTTTTTTTATATAGAGCTGCATGCTCTGTTTGTAAATTGTGGAGATTAATCCCTTGTCGGTCACTTTGTTTGCAAATATTTTCTCCCATTCTGTGGGTTGTCTTTTCATTTTGATTATCGTTTCCTTTGCTGTTCAAAAGCTTTTAAGTTTAATTAGGTCCCATTTGTTTATTTTTGTTTTTGTTTCCATTACTCTAGGAGATGGATCCAAAAAGATACTGCTACGATTTATATCAGAGTGTTGTGCCTATGTTTTCTTCTAAGACTTTTATAGTATCTGGGCTTACATTTAGGTCTTTAATCCATTTTGAGTTTATTTTTGTGTATGGTGTTAGAGAATGTTCTAATTTCATTCTTTTACATGTAACTATCCAGTTTTCCCGGTACCACTTATTGAAGAGACTGTCTTTTCTCCATTGTGTATTCTTGCCTCCTTTGTCATAGATTAGGTGACCATAGGTGTATGGGTTTATCTCTGGACTTTCTATCCTGTTCCATTGATCCGTATTTCTGTTTTTGTGCCAATACCATAAGGTTTTGATTACTGCAGCTTTGTAGTATAGTCTGAAGTCAGGGAGTCTGATTCCTCCAGCTCCGTTTTTCTTTCTCAGGGTTGCTTTGGCTTTTTGGGGTCTTTCGTGTTTCCATACAAATTGTAAAATTTTTGTTCTAATTCTATGAAAAATGCCAGTGGTAATTTGATAGGGATTGCATTGAATCTGTAGATTGCTTTGGGTAGTAATAGTCATTTTCACAATATTGATTCTTCCAATCCAAGAACATGGTATATCTCTCCATCTGTTTGTGTTGTCTTTGATTTCTTTCATCAGTGTTGTATAGTTTTCTGAGTACTGGTCTTTTGCCTCCTTAGGTAGGTTTATTCCTTTTGTTGCAATGACAAATGGGATTGTTTCTTTTTGTTGCAATGGTAAATGGGATTGTTTCCTTAATTTCTCTTTCTGATATTTCGTTGTTAGTATGTAGGAATGCAAGAGATTTCTGTGCATTAATTTTGTATCCTGCTAATTTACTGAATTCATTGATGAGCTCTAGTAGTTTTCTGGTAGCATCTTTAGGATTTTCTATGTATAGTATCGTGTCATCTGCAAACAGTGATAGTTTTACTTCTTTTCCAATTTGGATTCCTTTTATTTCTTTTTCTTCTCTGATTGCCGTGGCTAGGACTTCCAAAACTATGTTGAATAAAAGTGGTGAGAGTGGGCAACCTTGTCTTGTTCCTGATCTTAGAGGGAATGCTTTCAGCTTCTCACTGTTGAGAATGTTGTTAGCTGTGGGTTTGTCATATAGGGCCTTTATCATGTCGAGGTATGTTCTCTCTATGCCCACTTTCTGGAGAGTTTTTATCATAAATGGGTGTTGAATTTTGTCAGAAGCTTTTTCTGCATCTGTTGAGGTGATCATTTGGTTTTTATTCTTCAGTTTGTTAATGTGGTGTATTACACTGATTGATTTGCAGATATTGAAGAATCCTTGCATCCCTGTGATAAATCCCACTTACTTATGGTGTATGATCCTTTTAATGTATTGTTGGATTTGGTTTGCTAGTATTGTGTTGAGGATTTTTGTGTCTATGTTCATCAGTGATACTGGCCTGTAATGTTCTTTATTTGTTGTATCTTTGTCTGGTTTTGGTATCAAGGTGATGGTGACCTCGTAGAACGAGTTTGGGAGTGTTCCTTCCTCTGCAATTTTCTGGAATAGTTTCAGAAGGCTAGGTGTTAACTCTTCTCTAAATGTTTGATAGAATTCGCCTGTGAAACCATCTGGTTCTGGATTTTCGTTGGAAGTTGTTTAATCACAGTTCCAATTTCAGTATTTGTGATTGGTCTGGTCTTATTTTTTGTTTCTTCCTGGCTCAGTCTTGGAAGGTTGTACCTTTCTAAGAATTTGTCCATTTCTTCTAGGTTGTCCATTTTATTGGCATATAGTTTCTTGTAGTAGTCTCTTGTGATCCTTTGTATTTCTGTGGTGTAAGTTGTAACTTCTTTTTCATTTCTAATTTTATTGATTTGAGCCCTCTTTTTTTTCTTGATGAGTCTGGCTAAAGGTTTATCAGTTTTGTTTATCTTTTCAAAGAACTAGCTTTTAGTTTCATTGATCTTTGCTGTTGTTGTCTTTGTCTCTATTTCATTTATTTCTGCTCTGATCTTTATGATTTCTTTCCTTCTACTAACTTTGGGTTTTGTTTGTTTTTCTTTCTCGTATTACTTTAGGTGTAAGGTTAAGTTGTTTATTTGAGATTTTTCTTGTTTCCTGAGGTAAGATGTATTGCTATAAGCTTCCCTCTTAGAACTGCTTTTGCTGTGTCCCATAGGTTTTGGATTGTCGTGTTTTCATTGTCATTTGTCTCTAGGTATTTTTTTAATTTCCTCCTTGATTTCTTCAGTGACCCATTGGTTGTTTAGTAGCATATTGTTTAGCCTCCACATGTTTGTGGGGTTTTTTTATAGTTTTGTCCTTATAATTGATTTCTAACCTTATAGCGTGGTCAGAAAAAGATGCTTGATATGATTTCAGTTTTCTTAAATTTACTGAGGCTTGCTTTGTCACCCAGCATGTGATCTGTCCTGGAGAATGTTCCATGCGTACTTGAGAAGAATGTGTATTCTGGCGCTTTCGGATGGCGTGTTCCATAAATATCAATTAAGTCCATGTGTTCTAATGTGTCATTTAAGGCCTGTGTTTCCTTATTGATTTTCTGTCTGGATGATCTGTCCGTTGATGTAAGTGGGGTGTTAAAGTCCCCACTATTATTGTGTTACTGTCGATTTCTCCTTTCATGGGTGTTAACATCTGCCTTATATATTGAGGTACTCCTGTGTTGGGTGCATATGTATTTACAATTGTTATATCTTCTTGGATTGATCCCTTGATCATTTTGTAGTGTCCTTCTTTGACTCTTGTAACAGTCTTCATTTTAAAGTCTATTTTGTGTGATATGAGTATTGCTACTCCAGCTTTCTTTTGATTTCCATTTGCATGGAATACCTTTTTCTATCCCCTCAGTTTCAGTCTGAATGTGTTCCTAGATCTGAAGTGGGTCTCTTGTTGACAGGATATATATGGGTCTTGTTTTGTATCCATTCAGCCAGTCTGTGTCTTGTTTGGAGCATTTAATCCATTTACATCTAAGGTAATTATTGGTATGTATGTTCTTATTGCCATTTTAGACACTTAGGTTCTTTGACATATATATCTATTGTCATACAATTTGTGGTTCAGTATGCTTATAGTAAGTTTCAAAATCTTGTAAGGTATGTCCCCTCCGCTCTGTTTCTTTGAGATCTTAATGTGGAAGATAACCATATTCTTTGCATAGCTTTTCCGATTTCAGAGCATTGGTTCACTAGGCAGCAGTAAGGAGATGGAGTGCTATAATATCAGAGCTTGTTCTGTCTTGTTTTACTTAATGTGAAATTTTGTATTACATGTATGGAAAATTATAGAGCAAATATTGCTTTTTCTTTGTACTTAATTTTAACTTAAAAATAGAAGTAAATTCACATATCTTGTTGAGTTAAATTATGTGATTGTAATAATCACTCTCAAATATGCTGTCCTGATTGTTTTACTCTTTTTTGGCATCTCTTTATTTTATAATCCCCTAATTTTTCTAGAGAAAAATTATTTAGCAGTACACTCTTTGTAAAAGATTAGATCGTACTTTTAAAAAGATTAGATCGTATTTAGTTTTATTATTTATATTCCTCAATTAATGATCACAGGATTACATCATTCACCTCATTAAATAGATACAGCATCTCTTTCTTGAACAGTGTATGAGCCTAGTATATGTCTGCATCCACATAGCAGCATGTTATCATTATTCTTGAAGTGCTGGCAATTCCTGCTTTGTGTCCAGTCTGACAGTTCCTAAGAGCCATCTCTATTTCATTTCTCAATGTTTGTCAGTATTTAGAGTTTATTAGATAATTATTTCCATTTGTGTATTTCAACACATGAATCCCATCTGGTGGCTGAAGTGGGTAATTACAGACCATCCATTGCCTAGGAAAAAATAATACATATTTCTGTGTATTGCTTTTAAGTTTAAGGAAATCATTAGTTCTTGAAATTAATAAGAAGGTTGAATTGCATATTTTTGTGAATTATAGTTGTATTACTTTATTGTACATTTTTAAACAAAAATGAAGCTAAAGTGATTTTATTTAGGTTGTTAGGTGATCATCATTTATGAATACTAAAGTTTGATTTTTGTGGTGAATATGTCATGTAGTATATAAAGGAGCACTTATTTTCTTCACATTTATTTGTTCTCTTTAGGTAAGGCAAAGAGAATCTTTACAATTTTGTTTGTATCACTTGTTTGGTATAACTTTAAAAAATAGATACTCCATAGTTAAAGTTCAGGTCATTTATTGTCATGATTGCTTAACTGTAGGTTTTAAGTGTATGAAGGCTTACTGTATAATCACAGAGAATACATGTCTGAAAGACTTAAATTCAGTTAGAACAGAAAAAATTATTAAAAATTTACAGGTGTGTTTATCAGAAGTTAAATATTAAAGCATTTTTATTCAGTCAACTGCAAATCTGAATCATGATAATAAGTCTTTACATATGGGGAATGAATAGGCTCATGAGACTTTTTTCATTTAGAGTAAAACCTTTAAAATCCAGTCCTCAGAGAGTGGTTTCCAAAGCCCCACATTTTATTCACTTGATAGTGCCAAGATGTTGGAGTATATATTGTATACCAGATCACTCCATTATCTTAGTTTCCATGAATAGACTATCATCTGAAGTTTCAAAAAAAAGATTGGTTGAGTATCAGTTAATAAGAGTAACTGAATAACTGATCAGTAACTGAAAGGAATAATAATTAGCCTGAAACTCTGATTTTTGTTGACTATTTCTATCCATAGATAATCACAGTACCAAATTTTTGTGTAGAAAAGTGAAATGTACTACCTTTTTTTTTTTTTTTTTTTAAGTTACTAAAGCTTTTACAATTTGAAGGACTTTGCTAAATTATTCTTTGGAGAAGTATAGAACTCTAGGCTCCTTTTAAGTGGTTTATATGTTCTCTGTATGTAAATATAAGGTACCTCAGGAGTAATCTGGCTTTGTAGAGGATATAGATCAACAAAATTTTATATTTAATAAATATAAAGGTAGATAAATAGCTGTGATTCAATTTATTTTGGAACATTCATTTGTGTTTTTTTGCTTAAGTGCTGCTGAGTCTCACTTATGTGTCTGTTCTTACTTAACAGAATCAAAGAATCTTCAGGATGGCAACAAGTGTTTACAAGCCCATATTTGGATTGGACTATTGAACGAGTAGCTTTAAATGCAAAAGTGGTTGGAGGTCCACATGGAGACAAAGACAAAATGGTCGCCGTTGCCTCGGAGAGTAGCATCATCTTATGGAGTGTCCAAGATGGAGGAAGTGGAAGTGAAATTGGTAGGAAAAATCTTGTTTACGCTGTTATATATAATACTCTGAAGTTTAAGAGGGATTGCCCATAAATATCAAAACTAGTTATTGGACTAGTTATTAGTTAGCTAGAGCTGCTGCATCTTATTTTCAGGGTCCAGTAATATACAGGGATGCTCAATGTGAGAGGAATGATCTGGTAAGGAGGGGAAAAAACTGAAACCTGACTGCTCTGTAAGAATGTGCTTTTCCTGAATCCTATTAAGTGGTGGCTGCTTTCTCTCCACCTCTTTCATACGACTGGGCCTGAAGATTGGGTGAATAACTTTCTTGTTCCTCCCCATTTGTTGCTTCTAGGCCAGAAAGTCTCAAGCTTTTAAATCTCTTCTGAATTTCACTTGACATTCTAGTTCAGGACCATTAAGAGTTTTTGTTTGTATAGGTTTTATCTGTTGATATTTACCATAATAGGAATTAAAACTGAAATTTTAATAACTGCTTATTAATTTAAAAAATAACATAAATAAGCCCGTTGCATGGTAACATGAATAACATTTTTAATGAAGAATAACTATATTTCCAAAAATTTTTGTGGGAAGAGTGGCAGTGGTTTACAATTTTGTAAACCTCTTTAATGTTTTATTGAATTCTGATACCTATTTCTGCTTTCAGTCTGCTACGTTTTGTTACTCTGGTTGAACTACATGAAGAGAATTTGGCTTCACACAGATACATAGTTGAAAAAAACATATTTTTATATAGTCTTTTCAGATAATTGTGGATAGTGTTTGCTTCTGTCCCAAAATTTTGAAATGATATCTATGAACTCTGTTCATACAGATCATACTCTGTTAAATTAAAATCCATCAATCTGTTTTGTACTTTGAATGGATCTTTTGTCCTTACATAATTTTATAACATGATGCATTGGTCATTTGGAAAGTGTTGGTTTATTCTGAGTCATGTAGATCTTCCAAGTGTTGATACCTTTCATTGTACAATAGAGTTAAAAAAAAAAATCACATTTATTACTATAACCACTGATCACATCTCTGAACTCTATTGTGTTAGGAAGTTGTCACGCTCACTGTGGCAGATAAACGTTTTCCAGAATTCTGATATTCACTTGAAACACTGAGTTTGTATCATTAAAGTAACAGGTCCACTTTTCTCGCTTTTTAGGAAAGTCTACCAAATAACCAAATCTGAATTACCATAGTTTGTTAGTCATGCTTTCACATGAAAATGGTACGCTATGAGAAGAGCAGCTAGTTTCCTCTCAGCTCCAGCAATTGGGAAGATGCTTCTCCTCGACACAGTCATGGTACTTAGTCACACAGAATATTCAGAAGACATACACTCAAAATTGAGACTTAGTCAATACATATTCTTACACAGATTGCTTCATCCAGTAAATTCTTAAGTTAAACTGGCCTTTTTTTCTTTCATTGAAAATGTGCGGCAGAGAAGAATTTAGTCACTACCAGTACAGTTTACTGCCACTGCTTTGATTCATGCTAAGGTGCTTGCTCTTTTTACCCAACATTGCTTTGCACCATTAGTGCACAGATCAACAGTAATGTTCTAGGATAAAGTGTGATATTCATAAGTTTTCAACACTTTGAATATTTCAACACCATGTGTGTTTATGGCCAGATACTCAGGTAAAAGATCTCTGATGACTGGCTGGTACTGATACTGAATGAACAGAAACAAAACACCAGGTCCAGCCACATCTGTGTATTCATTTTTGTAAGACAAAAATGCAGTTTTGCAGACAACTTACTGTCTGCACCAGTCTTTAATTCGAGGACTTACTGTGTCATTGAAAAGTGCCAGTGTTGTGGTTTCTTTTACTGACATTTCATCTAGCAGGCATTCACCATCACCATCCGTCCAAGCTTTCCTAGTCTCCCAGTGATTGTGTGCCCTCCTCTAGCCAGTGCAATGCCATAACTTACCCTGTAGGATGATTCAGTGGCTTTTTCATTTCTAGTTTGAAAATCTGTAACAATTTGTGGCTTTTAAAATGCTTTTTCCATCTTCATTTAAAATATTTCTTTGAACTCTGAGTATTTGGTCTCAAGGAACCCACAGCTGGCTTTATAATACTGTTCAAAATTGTTCTGTTGCATAGGCACAATAAGGCAAGCTATTAATATCTATAAAGTTGAGGGAAAGATGACTTTTGTTATTTAAAATTTTTATATACAGTTTTGCTCAGTTTGTTTAGAGTCCTCCCTTGCTTGAATCAAAGAACTCTACTATGTCATATGTATCTTTGTCAGCACTGTTAGATTTAGATGGTGCAGCTGTGGATTTAAAGGCAAGTTAAGTATAAGAAAAATATATTAAAAATCATTTATTTTAGAATAAAATATTTTAAACAGTTTTAGGTAAAATTTAAAAATTAAGAAAGGTTTTCAGAACATTTTAAAAACTAATATTGCAAAACAACAAAGTACTTCTTGTGTTTCTTTGTAGGCACAAGGAAAACTTGTATTTTAAAATAATTATAGCAGATGTAACTGAAGACAACTAATAAAAGCATAGTGGAAGTATTTAGGCCAAACTAAGTTAGTCTTGGGAAACTTAGTTATACCCCAGCCTACCACCATAAACCATTCTAGAAAATATAAGAACACATATGCAGATGCCACTGTCTAAATGGTGACATCATCACATGTCATGTAGCCTCTGGAAAACTCCTCTGTACATTCTTGAGATAATGAGAGTTTGTTAAAAAAAAGGCAAGTAGTGCTTTAATATCACCATGAAAATAGTCTTGACTTCAGACTTCCGGAGGGTTCTCAGAGACCAAGGATTCCTAGACCATAGTTAAAGAGAATCATTGTTCTAGACCATTTTCCTTCCCTTCTCTCCCAGCTACTCCCCCAGTCCCCGCGCCTGCCCACATTTCGAATCTCATACCATCCGAATTTACGCTTGATGTAGTCCTCAGCTGCCCTCTAGATTACTGTCCTTCATGCCTTTGAAATTACTAACTCTGATTTTCCAACTCAAAAATTCTTTAACTCCACTGGGATCTTCACTCATTACTTCCCTTTTTATAGGCTTGGATTCCATCATTTTAATCACTCTAGCATAGAGCCTCAATTTTCTTGTATCTTTCCCTTTGCCTTACCTACCTGGAGAAACGACATCCCTGGCCAAATCGACCTTTCCCCCTGAATATTAAAGGTGGTGAGGAAAAAGAAATGCATATGCACACAAAACAATAGTCTCAATCCGTGACCTCTACTCTCAAGTGGGCCTTTAAAGGCTACCCAGAAATCCTACTACATTACCCTTGTTAGTCCTGCCACTCTCCTAGATGACTGTTTCATACCTTTTTCTTTTTCCTTAAACTTCCAACACCTTCTGTCATTCTCATTGAGGGAATAGAGAAAACCAGAAGAGACTTTTCCTAAATTCCTTCAATCATATCTGCCCATCTACGTGTATCTGTGCTCATATAATCTATTATCACATATATTACTGTGATTAAATTGTCTCTGATCTTATCTAAGGCCAACTCCTTATATCCAGCTGTGTACTATGTCCTATTTCCTTCTGCCTACTGGAGACATTGCTCTAGTAGTTATTCCACTCTGTTGGATCATTTCCATTGTCATACAGCTGTGCTTTAATTCTGCCTTAAAATCAACAGCAAAAACTACCCTATGTTCTCTTCCAGTTTTTGCTTCATTTTTCTGTTCCTCTTAAAGCAAGAGAGAGTAGTTATCTGATCTTGTTTCTATATCCTCCTCTTCTCTTTAGAAGTTGCTCTAATTCTGCCCCCAACCACTCTATAAAACTACTCCTGTTAGTGTGACCCATGATCTGTACTCTTCTATATACTAGGATCAATTTATAGTCTTCATCTGATTAGAACTGTCATTTGATAATATTTGATATAGTTGATTACTCTTTTCCTTTTGAAGACTTTCTTTCTTTGGCTTCTAGGACACCTTATTGTCTTGATTTTTATTATAGCTCTTTGTTTCTTCTCAGTTCCTTTGGATAGTTCTTCCTTATTTGCCTAATTTCAAAATCTTGGCATGCCCCAGGGCTCAGTCCTTGGACTTCATTCCTCTATATCTGTGTCTGGTTCTCAAGATCATTCCCAGATTCAATGATTTGCTGGGAGGACTTAGAGGACTCAGCACATAGAGGTACTTAGAGCTATGGTGTATTACAGTGAAAGCATGCAAAGCAAAATTGACAAGAGAAAAGACATATGGGGTGAAGTTCAGTGGAAACCAGGTACAAGCTTTCAAGAGTTCCCTTCCAGTGGTATCTCATAGGACATGCTTAATCCTCCAACAGTGAATTGTGACAAACTTGTGAGATGTCTACCAGGGAAGAAGCTCACTAGAGACTTGGTACCCAAGGTTATTACTAGAGGCTAGTTAGTCACTTAAGTACCCTCCGACTAGCCTGTACCAAGATTCCAGATTCCCAAAAGGAAAGCAGATGTTCAGCATAAACGCCATTGTTTACACAGCAGTTTAGGCTTTTTGTCAGCATAGATTAGATTTCTTTTGTCTAGAATTTCATGAGTGGAGTTATGTAGTTAGTATGTGTTCTTTTGTCTGTGGCTTCTTTCATTCTACATAATGCTTTTGAGATTCATCCATGTTGTTGAGTCTATCCCTTTTTATTGTTGAGTGGTATTCCATTGAATTAATATTCCAGAATTTGTCATCCATTCATCTGTTGCTAGACATTTGGTTTATTTCCAGTTTGGAGATATTAGGAATAAAGCTGCTATGAAGGTAGCAATCTTTCTTTGGACATTTTTTTTTTAAAACATCTTTATTGGAGTATTATTGCTTTACAATGGTGTGTTAGTTTCTGCTGTATAACAAAGTGAATCAGCTATACATATACATGTATCTCTATATCTCCTCCCTCTTGCATCTCCCTCCCACCCTCCCTATCCCACCCCTCTAGGTGGTCACAAAGCACCGAGCTGATCTCCCTGTGCTATGCGGCTGCTTCCCACTAGCTATCTGTTTTACATTTGGTAGTATATATAAGTCCATGCCACTCTCTCACTTCGTCCCAGCTTACCCTTCCCCCTCCCCGTGTCCTCAAGTCCATTCTCTACATCTGCGTCTTTGGACATTTTTTAAATTAAATATCTAGGAGTGGAATTTCTGGGACATATGAAAAGTGTATGGTTTATGTTATGAGAAAATGCACCACTGTCTTCCAAGCGGTTATTACCATTTTACATTTCTGCCAGCAATATGTGAGAGTTCTGGTTGCTCCGCACCCTTACCAACGCTTTTTTATTGTCAGTCTTAATTTGAGCCATTCTAGTGGATGTGCAGTGATTTTAATGTTGGTTTTAATTGCATTTCCCTAACTACTAATGATATTGAGCATCTTTTCATGTTCTTATTGACCATTTGTACTGTGTTTTTGAGACGTGTCTTAAAATCATTGCCCTCTTTTTATGAGATTGTCATCCTATTATTGATTAGTAATAGGTCTGTACATAGATCAGTGGTTTGCAACGAGGGATAATGTCGTCCTCCAGGGGACCTGTGGAAATGTCTGGAGACATTTTTGGTTGACACCATTGAGGGAGGACTCTTCTCTTTTTCTCTCCAACTCCCCCCACCTCACTCCCTTTCCCTCTCCCTAACATCCCTCCCTCATTCCCTCTTCTCTCTTCCTCTTTTTGAAATTCAGTTACATTTTAGGGCACTTCATATTGGCCTAGACGCCACTGAGGCGCTATGTTTTTTTTCCAATTTCTTTTCTCCCCCCTCTTCAGATTAGATCAATATCTTTACTGTCTTTTGCCCTTTTGCTGTGGTATTCATTTAATCTGCAGTTAAGCCCATCTAGTAAGTTTTTTATTTGAGATGCTGGACTTTTCAGCTGTAAGATTGCCTTTTTTGATTCTACTTTAGTTTGTTTCTCTGCTGAGATTTCTTGTCTATTCACTCATTATGTCCTATTTTTTGCTAAATGCAACATATTCATTATAGCTGTTTTATTAGTTTTTGTCTGCTAATTCCACTATCTGCACCATCTCATTTATTTTGAGTTACATTTTCCTGCTTCTTCACATGTCTAGGAAGTTGTGATTATATGTTGGGCTTGTGCATGATACATTATGTAGGGAGTATGAATTATTATTATTATTATGTAGGGAGTAACAATGCTGTCTTCTTTTAAAAGATGTGAGTTTTGTTCTGGCAGGCAATTAAATTACCAGAGGATCTTTATCCTGCTTGGCTTGTTTTTTTGCTTTGTTAAGGACAGGTAGCCTTTTTCACCTTTATTTTTTATTTTAGGGCATGGCTCCTACTCAGGGTGTGGTGTTATCTTTTTGGAGTCTTAACTGAATGCCTGAAGAGTGAGTCTTACTGAGCTGGAACTATTGAATCCACCCACAAATGACCTCTGCTATTTCCACTTAGCTCCCAGGCCTACAGCAGCCTCTCTCTTTTATTCCTCGGGGATTCTCACCCAGCCCAGGTGCAGCCTGGTCTCAGCCAAGGCAGAGGAAAACCCCTGTACAGATTCTGCGCCATCTCCACTCCCACGCTGGTGCATTTCCCTTCTTTCTTTCTTACACCTTGTTCATAAATTCTAGCTGCCTCAACAGCTCTAAACTCTGATCTCAGCTTTCTCAGTTGAGAGAAACCATCACTTGATTTTCCCTTGGGTTTCACCTCCCTGTGGTCAGGAGAGCTTATACAGAAAGCCAGTGTGATCGTGGGGCTTATCTTGTGTATTTACTGTGTTTCAAGTCTTCTGCTCCCTGTTGTCTAGTGCCTAAAAACAGTTGCCTCATGTGTTTTGGCCAGGTTTTCTTTATGGTGAGGAATAGTCTGATGCCATTTATTCCATCATGACTGGCAGTGAAAGTCCCCCCTAAAACTTTAGGGGAAAAAAAAAACTTTAAAAATTTTGAGATTATAATATACTGGTAAGTATACAGAAAAGAAATCAGTTGTGGTTTTTTGTTTGTTTGTTTTTTCAAATTGCCACTTGTAACATACCAATTAGTGAAGGAGATTTTATGCCTTGCTTTTTTTTTTTCCCCCCAAAAAAGGGTGTGGTCAGTAGCTACCTTATGAGATGGTAGATAGTAATTTGTTCATGTAAAAGAGATTATTTGTTGTTACAAATATTCTTTAGAACCTGACAGCACCATCCGAAGAAAATTGTTAGGGCTGGTGTATCCATGATAGAGCTTCCCCAGAGGCGGAGCGCCTTCATTATAACTTACATAAGACATTGCTGCTGGATTGCTGCCATAAGCAGGGCCCCTTAAGACAGGAGCTTGTCATTACTTTTACTGGTGTCCTCCTTGTGGATAGGGGTCAGCATTGTTGAGTCTAAGCAGGGGTGACACTTGAAATTTCTTCAGATCATTCAGAACGTCTTCCTTGATTTCCCAGAATCTCATTCTTCTCTCGAGTAATCAGTGTTTGTTGGTTTTCCTGTTTTTATTTCTACCTTTCACATAGCCCATAGTACTGAATATAGTTATCTTAACATGTTCTGAAGAATTGTCTAGCATCAAGATTAAAGTACTAATACATGAGAGTCCCTGAAGTTGCATGTGAAATGATTACTCTCTGCTTTGAAGTGGCCAGTTAATTTCTCAGCCAGTTCTGATCAGATAGCTTGTTAGCTTTTGTATGTCTGTTGTGTTTTATTTTGCTCTGGTTTTTTTGGTTGACAGTTTGGGCTGAGATGATCTATTCATGTGTATAAATATGTATTTATGAGTACGTAAAAGTTAAAATGTACATATGGAAGACATTCTTAGCAATACTTTCCAGATTTGTTTGTTTTTCATTTTTGTCCAGTGTATATCATTTTTCTTTCTGCTAGATGCCTGGCTTTTTCAAGATTGGTTAAGAATTTTCAAGGTGTTGTTTATTGCCACTGGTCTTGTCTTGTATATAGTACACTTCTGAACGTAAAGAAATATCCCTCATTCGTGTAAGATTCAAAAGAAATCAGTTATCTTTTCTGGCTTATGCTTTTTAACATATTACAGTCGCATTTAATTGGTTTGTTTCTTCCCGTGAGTTCTTCAAAGCCTTGTGAATCCTTGTTTTTCTCAGCTAGATGCTGAGAAAATTGTTCGTGTTGTCACACATCAGGTACTTTTTTAAAAATAAAAAAACTGATACTTGAAACAGCTAAAGATCCACATAAAACAATATTTTATAGTGAGGCTTATTTTCTAGCATAATTAGGTAAAAAGGTATTTCTCATAAGGTGCTTTTCAAGTAATACTATGTAAATGTCAAAATTGGATTATAACATTTTTAAGGTGAAAGTGAGCTTTGAGACATTTAGCTTGGACCCTATTTTATAGATCAGGTAAGTAAGAACCTGAAGGTGGCGAAGTAGGAACCTGAAGGTGGCAAAGAAAGGTACTGTCAGAGGCAGGATTCCGACCCAGAATCTCCTCCCTGCTGGTGTAGTACTCAGCTAAAGAGAGACAACTATGTAGGGCCATACATGCTATACCAAGGTGAGCCGAGACATTCTTGGCTCTTTTGCTATTAATGTGGGCTATCCTTACAGGGTCCCTCACCTGCAACCCCTCTTCCCTTTTTTCTCAGGTTCCCTGGGCTTACCCATTCCCGATCCCCCAATTTGATGAATTCCTTTTCACCTTTTTAAAAAACCCAACTCAAATGGCTTCTTTTCTAAGAAATATTCTCAAACTCCTTTTCCTGCCCTCTTTTACTCCTCTGGTTATTACTGTACTCTGTGCATCCTTCTGTTATTATTGCATTAAAATTGGTTGTTTGTATTTTTTTCTTTTAAATCTTAAGTTCCTAGTAATATCCAGTCTTCTTACGTTTATTTGTTTTTTTTATTGAAGTATAGTTGATTTACAATATTGTGTTACTTTCAGGCGTACAGCAGAGTGATTCGGATATATATATATATATATATATATATTTTCTTGTTTTTGATTCTTTTCCATTATAGGTTGTTACAAGATATTGGATATAATTCCTCGTGCTATACAGTAAATCCCTGTTGTTTATCTATCTTCTCATATATTTTAATCCCATGGCCTAGTATAGTTAGTGTCTTTGGAGTGAATTAAATTGAGATCTGCAGTGTTGGGAAACAAGAGGTTTAATAAGCTCTGATAAAGGCCCGAATGTTTGTTTTGAATACAGTGTGACTTCTTGCTGTTTTGTTTTGTTCTTTTCTCTTTTTTGCCTATTTCCAGATTTCTAGATACATTCTGGATAGTTGAGGTTGCCAAGTCTGTGTCTTCAGATTAGTGATTCTCAAATATCGGGTCCATGAGCAGGCTGCAGCTAAATCTCCTATGGATTTTATAGAAATGCAATGGGTTTTCTGATTTAGTGAGTCTGGCATGAATCCAGGAATCCCAGGATTCTTTCTATTTTATTTTGTTCACTTTAAATCTACACGGTTGTTTTGATGATCAGCTAGGTTTGGGAGCCACAGCTTCAGATAACAAGCTGTTCAATCAGAGTGAGATTGCTTAGGGTAGACTTTTATCTGCCGCTTAAGAGCTTACAAGTTTCTTATTTCTGGTTCCCAAAGTGTCTGGAACATAATTTGTAGAAATGAGATGCCTTTAAAAGATGTTTTTAATCTGGGTTTTGATTAATTCGAAAGATGATGACTGATTAACCTCTATTTTTTATTATCATTTAAGGAGTGTTCAGCCTTGGTGTTCCTGTAGATGCTCTCTTCTTCATTGGTAACCAGTTGGTGGCCACGAGTCATACAGGGAAAGTGGGAGTGTGGAATGCTGTCACCCAGCACTGGCAGGTCGGTTTTAACTAATGCATATTGCAGAAATGAAATTATTTCTGAAACTCATGCTGATTATGCATCTGCTTTATTGTGGAATTCATATTGTTTCTGTTTTGATTATACAGTAAGTCCCCTACATACGAACAAGTTCAGTTCCAAGAGCGTGTTTGTAAGTCCAATTTGTTTGTAAGTCCAACAAAGTTAGCCTAGGTACCCAACTAATACAATCTGCTATATAATACTGTACTGTAATAGGTTTATAATACTTTTCACACAAATAATACATAAAAAACAAACAAAAAAGAAAACATTTTTAATCTTACAGTACAGTACCTTGAAAAGTACAGTAGTCCAGTACAACAGCTGGCATACAGGGGCTGGCATCGAGTGAACAGGCAAGAAGAGTTACTGACTGGAGGAGGGAGAGGAGGTGGGAGATGGTAGAGCTGAAGGATCCTCAGCAATGGGAGACGGAGGGCAAGCTGCAGTTTCACTCACGCCTGACATTGATGGTACAGGTTCTGGTTCCTTGCCGGATTCAATTCTGTCGACCCTCTTGAAAAAGCGATCCAGTGATGTCTGGGCAGTAGCTCTTTTTTTCTCCTCATAGATAACACGGTAGCACTGGATGCATTCTGAATGGCTGCTGCAGCTTTGGGGTACTGTTCTACTTTCGAGTCCTGTGCCTCAGAAACTAATAGTGCCTCCTCAAATAAAGAAAATCCCCTTGCCATTTCCTGTGTCGTGAAATCTCTTCTTAGCAGTACCAGCTACATCACCGCTGCCTTTATGCTTGCTTCCAGATATCCTGGGCTTGAAATAAAGATACTGTACTACTGTACTCTGTACAGTACTGTACAGTAAAGTACACAAAAGCACAACCACTTGTAGAGGATGCATGCACGTGACAGTGCACGCCAGACATGTGAACTAACTTATGTGATTGGACGTGCGAACACACGTTTGCATCTTTGAAAGTTTGCAAGTTGAAGGTTCGTATGTAGGGGACTTACTGTATAGAATATTGAATATATTTACTGGTAAATTTGCTTCTGGATACAAGTTTGACTACATTTTCAAGAATTTTAAGTCACTTTGGAAAATGAGTGAGTTTTTAAACTGGTTTGACATTTCTTTATTTCCTTGAAATGTTTTAAGTTTCATGCCTTGGGAATAGTAGTCCAGGCAAACTTCATCTCCGGAGTGGGAGCACAGTTCTGTGTGAAAATACATAGCCTGTTCAAGGAAAAGATAGCAAGCTAAATGCTTTCACATACTTGAGAGGAACAGGAAGGAGATAAGACTAAAAAAAAAGGTTATTGCCTGATTCTGAAGGAGAGGGGGAAAATTAAAGGACTTTAAGCAGAGAGTGACTTGACCAGATCCATGTTTTAGAAAGATAACAGTGCTGGCTAACATGAAAAGTGGACTGGAGATCAGGGAAGTAATCCAGCAAAAGAGGCAGAGATTCACCTAAAATGCATAGACGGCAAAGATGAGGCTATCTGGAAAACATTTCATAAGCCTTCCTAAAACGATAAGGATTGGTATCTGATTAGATGGAGAAAAATTAAAGGAGAGAGAGATGGATTTCTAGTTCTGACAGTTGAGTAGCTGGTAGTATTTTACATTGATAGGGGACGGAGGAGGAGAATCATATATGCTGGTAGATAGTGTGAGTAATAATTAGAATGACTAATATGTTTACTTTGAGATTCCTGTGGGTATCCGTGTACAGGAGCTCACTATATAGTTGGAAGCACCCCTTTGGAATTTAGGGAAGAAGAAAAGGGCTAGAAAAAAGTATTTGGAAATCACAATACTTGGTAATTGAAAAATGGGAATTGGTAAGATTTTCCATTGAGGGGATATCTGCAGTGAAAGAAAAGCCAAAGTTAAAGTCCTGAGGAACATTAGCTTTTAAGGGAACAAGATGGGAAACCAAGAGCCAAAGTGACACATATGATGCGATTGAGAAATGACATTGGTTTTGTCAGTAGGATATCATTTGCAGATGTATTAATAAGTTAATTAGGTTTTGATTGGGGGAGCGGGCAGATTGCAGGAACTAAGGAATGAAAAGATCAGAGATTAGAGTTAGCAAATTCAGAGTGTTTTTCAAGAAGTTTGGTGGTGAAGGAGAGCAGAGAACGAAGTGATAGTTTAAGGATCAAGGCTAGATGGAGGAAAAGATATTCAGTGCTTTATTTTACTTTTTCTCTAGGATGGGAGAAGTTTGAGCATGCTTGTTAGTCAGAGAGGGGAGTTGACAGAGAAAGCATTTGAAGGTTGAAAGAATGGAGATGGTTGCTAGTGCCATGGAAGCAAATGGGGTCTAGAACACAGCTGGAGGGGTTGCCCCAACAGAGTAGAGAGACTTCTTTCTCTGCGATGGAAGAGTGAGGAAGGCGTACTGTGGAGGAGAAGGACATTGGAAGTGTGTTTCAAGGATTGCAGAGATTATAAATCTTTATAATGGACCTGGCTGGTACAGTTATGTGAGTGTCTTCCTTAATCCTCAGTACTGGGAACAGAAGCAAGAGAAAAGAAAACAGTGTCAGCCTGATTCAGGATTGGAGATGTAATAAAATGGGTATGACACACAAAGGGATGAGAAAACATAAAGTGGCAAAGTAATTGAAACTGTAAGATCAAGAAGTGAAGGCGCGCCACGTAAGCAGAGGAGGATGCAGGGATTCAAGGGGCTAGAGGGAAGTGAAAGCAGGTTGATGACTTATAAGGAGTGGGAATTGTTGTGGTCAAAGACTGGAGTTAAGGTTTTGGAGTTGGAGCAGTTCTCAGTGATGTAGCCATTTAAATCATGTGTTGAACTGACTTAAAGATGAAAGTAGTTGAAATAGTGGTCAGAGAACTGTAAGGGTCATCAGGGTGAACATTTAGGTGTCAGAACAGTAATGGAGAATGGGACAAAAAGCTAACTGATCCAGGTGCCCAGCTCCTCAGCAAAAGTGGTGTGTTGATCTGGAAGCTGCAGTCTGGGCAGAGATAGGGTAATTGAATGTCATGTTTGGGCTGAGCTTGTGGAGGGACATTCTTAAGATCTTATGGCCGCGCCTGAGATGCTGGGGAAATGGTGAGAGAATGAATGACTTCCGATGAAAGAGATTACAATCAGAGAAAGTTAATTTTCATTCTAGATGGAGACATGGAAGTCATGTTTGTAGAAAAAAGATATTAGCCAAGAGTGGACCTTCCATATAGGCACAGAAAAGGCATTATAAAGGTTGTTACCATAAAAGTGATGGGCCAAGGAATGTGGGGAAGGACTGATGTAGGTTGATCTAAAGTTGAGGTGGAGGGAAGTCGATCAGAGGGATTCTTCAGCTGGTGATATTTCTGTAAAGAGGAATGTGGATTTTAATGATTTATGGAAGATCTGCTGTCAGGTAAGTTACTTGGCTAATTATGTCAAGTGAGCTTTTAGTGGCTCTGAGAAGCTGTGCTATCTGTGCCATAAAACTCCGAAGGTGCATTTAGGTTTCTAAAGGAACATGTTTCTTTATTACCTTCTTTGTTTTTTACTAATGTCACAACTGCATATAAAAGTTCTCATGTTTTGAGATTCCAAAAACTATACTAGCATCCTCAAAGTGGATACTTCTCCTTAAGCTTTTAGTCCTATATGTATAACCTGTTGCTTCTTGTTTGGTATATGCATGAATTGAAAACCATAGCTGACAAAGTAGGTTTGTTATTACATTTCAGGAAGACCTGGGGTGAGTCGAGCATTCATGCAGCAAACAAGCCTTATATAACTTTTAGCCCAGATAGATGATTTATTTTTTTGGTAGTGCAGTGCAGAGCTAGGATGTAATGAAATCTCAGTGTCTGATCTGCAGACCTCAGCAGACAGTTCTGACCTGAGGCTGGCTGCTGTGGCACTGGATGAGCGGGTTCTGATCTGGCCTTTGGCAACAGTTCTGCTCATGAGTGACACGGAAGCTACACAGGACAACTAGTGTAGTTTGTGACGACTCTCGCTGTATAGTCGAGATTGATTTGAGGTATTTGAGTCAGACAAATGAGCCTGAGAACAAGAGAGCAAGCGTTTTTGAGCCTAAAAGCCGTTGTGATATTTTGGTGTAGCAGTTTCTTATTAGGACAGCTTCAATAAAATGTTAATGAAAATTTTATAACAGTATTGTATCTGATTTGGGTAAGAAAAAAGAAAATTATTTTTTAGAAGGAAAGTTTCAGTGTTTTCTTCTTTTTTTTTGTTTAATTCCTCTTCATTAGACTTCAGAAGATTAGTAATAAGGAATTAGTGTTTCAAATACATGGCCTAGGCTGAGTTACGTAGCAGAATAGTAACTTTAGGCATTATTTCCCAAGTTGTTCAAGTTTAAATTTAGATGTATATTGGAAACATAGATTATACATGTTTCATTTTCATATCAAAACGGATTGACAGTGTTGGAAGTTAGTCCTGGAAAGCCATTGTGTATTCTGATTCCTAAAGGATCCGAGAGCTCTGTCTGTGTACATTCTGAAAGACGAGAGATCTTCAGCCAGAGTCACCATGTGAGCCACAGCCTGGCCTCTAAATGAACAGTGGAGGACGAGCTTGAGGAGGAAATACTGGCTGTGGGAACAAGGAGTCAAAGTGACTTTCTGTGGTCTTATGGGCTGTGCTGGACAAGAACTAGGGAGGCTTGTTTGATGTAGCTTCTCTTCTTTTGTGCTCTGATGCACTTGTAGCACTGATGTCACAAGTAGGGTTTGGTGGGATTTACTTTTTTGTTTTTTGTTTTTGTAATAGGTTTATGAACCCCTGCAAGTTAGGAACAAGAATAAGGTGGGCATTGGAATCTTAGGCCCAGAATTCATTGGAGAGGACTGACATTTGGGTGTCTTATTATGTCCTGAACACTATCCCAAGTACGTTGTATTTCTTACTTGGGATTTACAGTAACGTAGCTGAATTAGATCAATTATTGGTAAGAAGACTTGACATTTTGGTGTCTATTATGTACTGACCACTACCCTGAGTATGTTATATTTGCTTACTTAGGATTTACAGTAACATAGCTAAATCAGCTGACATATAGAAATATTGGGTAAAAATATTAAAACAGCATATATTGTATCTATATCAAGTATTGAATTACATTTATTTGTTTGTTTGTTTATACATATTTGCATGTCACGTATCAGAGTAAAGGCTCTGGGGTCTGGGGTTCTACCAGGAATAGGAGGCATGGCTTCATGGGACAGTGTAAACCAGCCTCCTGCAAAAAGCTGAAGCTTTAAAGATCTGCCTCAGTCCCTGAGAAGAAGAATGGGAAAATGTTGCTCAACAATTTTGGAACAAGAAAGCTTGACCTGTGTTTAGTGTCTTGGATTGGGGAGAGGTGGTGCAGGGGAAAACCATCAATGAGAAATTGAGACCAAAATAATCAAATTAGGACTACAAATGTGTGAATTGAAAACACAAAGGTAAGTATGGGAACTCCAATTTGAGAAATTAATGTAAAAAGCTGGTCTAGGACCATTTGCATTTCCAGATGTGGACATGAAACTGAACTTTCACAAGATATGGTGCACAGGACTCTGCAGAAGAAATATTTTCTACTGAAAGTGAGCCCATAACCTCCCCAAATTTGTAAACTACACATGAAACATGAAAGCAAATGAGGGAAAGTCATCAAATGTTAGCAGTTAGAGTACAAATGTACCCCAAAGCTGAAAATAATTGAACAATTAGACAACTAATGTAGAATAAATTTCTGAAGTTATTTAATGAGATAGAAGAAGGACTAGACTATAATGAAGGAACAGGACCAGTCAGAAAAGAAGCCAAATGAAAGAGTAGAAATTTAAAGGTCATTGAAAATTAAAAACAAAACAAAACTCTTACTTAATGTGTTAAATAGAAGGACAGCTAAAAAGACAATGAATTGACAGACGCATTTGAAAAAAATCATTCACACTGAAGCAGAAAGAGTGAGAGAGAAAATATGAAAAGAAAAAAATGAGAAAATCACTTTCAGAAAGGAACAGTGGAGATGGGGCAATTTAGAAAAGATAATTGCTAACAATTTTGGAGAACTGAAGAAAGACATGACTCTACTGATTAAAGAAATACATTAAGGCTAAATAAAATCAGATTCACACTTACACACATGGTGATGTGTTGGGTTGGCAAAAAAGTTCGTTAGGGTTTTTCCATAGGCTCTTTCAGAAAAACCTGAACGAACCTTTTGGCCAACCAATAATAGAAGATAAAAGTATCATAAAGGTGTCCGCAGAGTAATGACAGGTACACTGTAGTTAGACTTAAAACAGAGTCTTCATCGCCAGCAGTAGAATCCAGAAGACGATAGGCTCT
This sequence comes from Eubalaena glacialis, assembly GCF_028564815.1. NCBI lineage: Eukaryota > Metazoa > Chordata > Mammalia > Artiodactyla > Balaenidae > Eubalaena > Eubalaena glacialis. Next base: position 14,834,121 of record NC_083718.1, read on the forward strand.
TCTCAAGTTAGTTGGGGAAATAACTTTCAACTTAGGATTTCACATCCAGCAAAACTATCATTCAAACATGAATGAGAGATGTTTTCAGATAATACAAAGTTTGTCACTTACAACCTTCAGTGGAAGGACCTCTATAGAAATGCCCTTTGATAAGGTTATTTATACTTAGAAGAGGAAGTAGTGAAATACAATAAACATGACTAGCCAAAGAATTTGTAGATGTGTTGGTGAATCTAAATAAGTCTTTAAAAAGTAATGGGTGAGGGTTAAAACATACTGATGTTAAAAAAAAATGATCATCATCCAGGTAGAGATTGTGGTTAAAGGATTCTAGGGGCCTTGTATTACTTAGGAAGATAGAGTGATTTTCAAAATGTAAAGCATTTAAATTTTTACATAGGAGTTGATGATGATCACTGCATGCAACATTAGGAGAGAAAACCCACTTCCACCTTAGGTTTGTGACCACCATGACTGAACCAAATATACTAATCAGTATGGTGTCTCAGGTTCCTGACATGAAGCTGTTGGGGTAAAGAAGAGGAGGCCATGAAATGGCTGGCTGCTTGCTTATGCTGGGAGAGAAGAACTTAGTACCAACTCCTCTGTAACCTAACTTTACTTATCCTCTGCTTTCCCAGTTCTCCTTGTACTGAGGGGTAGGTAGACATGAGGAGAAAAGCAGGACATGCTCAGGGTTTGCAGGAAAAGAGGTAGGAAGGCTCTAATCCTGGAGCCCCTCCTCCCAGAGAACCGAAGGTCAGGTATCTGTCTTGGACATGCCTGGGAAAGCTCCAGGCTGCTGCTGCTCTTTCATTGAAAAATGGGTCCAGAGGGAGAGGAATCTCATGGCCTTACCTATCCCCAGCCTTTGACTATGAAGATTCTGGGTAGAATTGAAGCTCTTCCTGCAGTGCTGGAGCTAAAACGATGCACTTGGTTTAAGAAAATTGGTCAGTGAAGCAGCCTTCCCTCCATTTTTCAGACATCTTTACTCATGTCACTGAGAAGTCGTTGGTGTTTACCTGCTACAAAACTTGTTGGCTCTGATGAGACAGAAACATGACCTGGGGTTGGGGGTGGTCATTGAGTCTTTGCAGAGATATTTCTAGTGTAACTTATAACCATGCATGATACCAGAAGGTACACACAGAAATTAGGGTCATGGACATGAACAGCTTCTAGGAATCATTATTTCCAAGTTTTAGCTGTTTTTAAATTTGTTTTTAGTTAGACTCTTTTGCTATATTTGCTGTTCTGTCAGAAGTGTGCTTTTGCCCTTTCTCTACCTAACTCCTAGTTAGTTTTTTAGTTTTCAAGCTTTACTTTCTTTTTGAACTTTTCCTTGATCTTTGTGCTTCTCCTTGGACTGGGGTTGAGGTGGGAATCCTTTCTCCCTCTTCTATGATTGTATTGCACACCCTATTTTAGTGCCTATCACATTGTAATTGTCTTTATTTTTCTTTCTTGCCCACAAGTTTCTAAGCTTCTACAGAGCAAAAGTGATATTTCACATCCCTTATCCATTCCAGTACTTGTTCACCTGGGTAATATCTGGTACATAAAAAGTGTTTCATTTAAATGTTGTGTGTAAACTTTCACATGCATGTCTGGCCTGTCTGTACATAGGGATGATTCAGTTTGATCTCATCGCCAGTACAGTAACACTTCTTGTTTGTTTTTCGTTTTGTTTTATAGTAAAAATCACGCCCTTTGCTTTTCTCTTAGCACACACATAGGCATTCATTAATTTGTAACTAGACTGATTTGCTTGGAAGACTGATTTTTTTATTCTAGTACTTGAAAAAATAAAAGCATTTGAGAACTTGTTTGTCTGGCCATTTCCTAGGAAATAGAGGTGAAGTATTTAGTGGGGAATATGAAAGCAGAGAAGACTACCTTTTCGAAGAAATGGTAATGAATTACCAAGGGAGCGAGTGCTATCTGGAAGTCGGTTGATCTGTTTTCTAGTTCTGATTCTGGGCAGGTCATTTCATCTCTTCTATGAGAGAGAGAAGGGAGAAAGGGGCCTGGTCAGACTTGGTTTTCCAGTCCTAAAGTGTGCTGTGACCTCACAGTCATGTGCAGAAAAAGGAGATGAGTACATTCTGAAAGGAAAGTGCTGCTGTTGGAAATAAAAATTTTTTAAAAAAGCTTTAAAAGGTCAGAGTTCCCCTTGGAAGGGTGTGTGTGTGTGTAAAGAAAGTATTTTCTAAGCCCTACTTAAATCAGATATTAGTATCCTTTTTATTAAAAGACTCAAAAATTTGAGGAAATTGAGCAGAAAATATAGATTGTAATTAATAACTGACATCTAACAATATTCTCACTACATCAGGTTCAAGACGTTGTTCCTATAACTAGTTATGACACTGCTGGGTCATTCCTTCTACTGGGATGTAACAATGGATCAATATATTATATAGGTAAGTGGTCAGACACTTAGTATGGTCCTATTTAGTATGATTTTTAAAATGAGAACAAGAAAATACCTTTTTTAGTTTTAAATAGATTCACTATTTATTTTAATGCTATTTAATTTTTTTTATTTTTTAGATATGCAGAAGTTCCCTTTGCGAATGAAGGATAACGATCTTCTTGTAACTGAACTTTATCATGATCCTTCAAATGATGCTATTACTGCTCTGAGCGTTTACCTCACACCCAAAACAAGTTAGTGCATAGCAAAATTATTATAAATGGTTGAAGTTCTTTTGAGAATGTATGTTTATTCGTTGGTTTATTCTAACACTGTTCTGGCCCTTTGTTTTGGTGAACCGCAGTGCTGAGGATTTCATCTCTTTTAGTCTAAAGTTTAAGTTTGGTTTTATACTGAAGTCAGACGTGACCAATAAACATAATCTGAGGTGGGAAGTTAGAACTTTTCCTCTTCTGAATTGTATTGTTAGGCCCTACTATTATAATAATAACTAAAATTATTTTTAACACTTATCTGCACATTTACCTTCCTATGACAGCTGATTTCATTTTGAAATTAAGAGCTTTATTTTTTTTTCACAACAATAACAACAACAAAAGCTTTTAGACTTTTAATCTCTATTGGAAAATGAGCTTATTTCTCTGGGAAATTTTAAATTTAAGTTTTGGAAAACCTCAGTATCCATAACTTACTGCTTTTTCAAAGGCCATTGCAATGAAATTAACAAACTAGCTCTGTAAATTATTAAGAATTTTTATATTCTAGAGTGAAAGATAAACATAAATTGGAAATTCAAAATTTATCTGTAATGAAAGGAATTCTAGGAAATATTTACATGTGGCTAGTAATATTAATAGTTTGAATATGTTACTTGTATAATCATTTCATTGAATGCATTGTAATAAATCATTATCTTCAGTATGAAAGAAAGAAAGATTCTGGTGTGCACAGATGATTTTGATTGAAATTGCAGGATTTAAACTATGTTGCTCCAGAACAGAGGTCAGCAAACCATGCTCTTTTTATTAATAGTTTTATGTATTGTCTTTGGCTGCTTTTGTGCAACTGTGGCAGAGTTGAGTGGTTGTCACAGAGACAGTGTGGCATGCAAAGTTTAAACTATTTGCTTTTTATAGAAAGTTTGGTGACCCCTGCTCTAGAATGAGATATGCTCCCCTCCTCCCCACCAACCCCCCTGCCCAGTCTAATTAAAAAGGGAGAATAAAACTTTTGTGGTGGCAGTGTCTTCTTTTAAGACACAAGAATGGAGTTGTCTTTTAAGTTTTGAGAAGTGTTTTCCATAGCATGCCCTTTCTCCTTCGATTCCAGTATTTTCAGGTGAATCAGAAAGAACAGCTATCAAAGCTAGGAGGTTCTCTGTGAAGCTTTTAAGGAATGTAGGTCACTGAACCCCATTCTGTCTTAAATATATGATGGAATCTGGGCACTTGTTTGAAAAAAAAGCCACAGATGAACCTGACATCATGAGCTAGTTTTATATAATTAGAAGAGAACAACATAGGTAAGTGTGACGTAAGCAATGTAATGAGTATATTTTTCCATAGTTAACAGTTTTGAAACTGTTGAATAGTACATGGATTACTTGATTATTCAAAGAGAAGATTCAGTATTGTGGCAGAAGTAAAACAGATGGTCATTCGAGGCTAGAAGTAATATGGAGTATTGCTTTAGGAATACTATGTTGTGTCAGTGGTGTTCTTAGCACGTCAGATTTATTCTTTAAACATTTAATGCGTACCTACTATGTCTCAGGCACTCTGTAAGGTGATATAGATTAAAAAATGATTATGATTCAGTCTCTTATCAATAAAGAGTAGAGGTAGATAGACATGGAAATAGAGAATTGGGGTGTTACAGTTGCTCTGATAGAACCTAATACATAGTACAAGGGAGAGAGTGAACAATTCTATATAGGAGTGAGTGTTAGGAAAAGATTTGTAAAGGAAATAATGAATTTGAGATGGTCAGAGAAGTCTTAAAATTTCTTTGCTGAGCTGGATTTGGGGCTGATACAAGTGCTGAATCCAGCTCTGCCTCTTCTATCACAGGGAACACTTTGCAAGGGCAGCTTTCTTTTTATTGTCTTCTATTATATCACCTTTCAATTTTTGATTTTGGTTAGGTGTCAGTGGTAACTGGATTGAGATTGCCTATGGTACGAGCTCTGGAGCAGTACGAGTAATTGTGCAGCACCCAGAGACGGTTGGGTCGGGCCCTCAGCTTTTTCAGACCTTCACAGTTCACCGAAGTCCCGTCACAAAAATCATGCTATCAGAGAAGCATCTTGTGTCAGGTAAAGTGATTTTATTAGTACTGGTAAGGAGGTCTACCTCATGTAATGTAAAACCTTGCCTTGGGTGTTATTTTTTAGACTCCTACAAATTAAAAGACTATAAAATTAGTGTTTTATGTAAGAAAAACATACCAGAAAAAGTGGTAGAAAAGTTTAATAACTGAAGAAATACTATGATTGTCTTCTAAGGTTTCTTTGATATTGTCTGGTTGTAGTATAAATAAATTTAGAAGGCATCATATCTTTTATTTACTCTCTATTTTAATATTTTGTTCTTATGGCATATTTTACTTCAGAATATTTATCATAATCCTGTTGAAGAATTTTTTATTAGAGAAATTTTTCAAGTATGAATTTAATATAAATTTGGTTGTATTTGTCTTAAGGTTTAATGCTAAAGTTAGTAGAATGTTAGTAGTCTAACATCAACTACTAATGTTAAAAATTAGTAAAATGTGTAAAGAGATGTGAAGAAAATAACATTTGTGTGTTTGTTGTTCTTCATAGTCATAGATTTTTCTAACATTTAGATACTAATTTGATACTTAAAAAATTAGTTACAGATTTTCAAGCAAAATTAGCCTGACACAAAATAAAATGATCACAAAGTAAAATTCCATCGTGAGATTCATTGTGTATGATAGATGATTTCTGAAAGTTTATGAAAAAGAATTGTCAGGTGTATCAGTAGTTTGCTTTTTTAAAACAATCTTGCATTAAATCTTTTGTAGATCAGTTCCTGCCTAACTTAAATTTTTATAAACATCATTTTCATATATCAACTTTGTTTGTATGAAGACTACCTAATATAAAAAGGTGATGCATCTTTCACTAATTAAACACCAAATGGAGCTGAAATACCTTGTCCATATATGAATGGATGGATGGATGGATGAATATGCTTTTATTGAATGTCTCATTGTTTTGGATGTAACTATGCCTTTCTGAAACAGTCTCTTTTTTAATCTTTCATAGAGCAGTACTCATCTAATATCTGCCTCACTGAGGAGTCTTTCTCACTCTGTATGGCTGGTTCCTCCTCTTTTGCCCAGTTACTAAGTATTGGATTGCCTCGGATCTCTTTCTAGATTTTCCATTCTTTGTCTGTACTTTCCCTGGTGATTTGAATATTATAATCTACATGCCAGTGACTCCCAGACTTTCCCTTCACCTGTGACCGTCCACAGAGTTCCAAACTTGTATATCCAGTGCTTGTCCTTAGTATTTGGTTGTATGTTTAATAGGCATCTCTAAATTAACCTAGATAAAATAGTACTTTTGATTTCTGTCTCAAAAACCATCTTAGTACACAATATCACTACTCATTTACCCAAGCTGAAAATCTAGGAATCACACTTGATTCTTCCCTTTTTCTCACTGCACCCGCCCTCCGCCTATGTGTAATACATCAGTAAGTCCCATTTCTTTGCTTCAACATACATCACAAGTCTGATTACTTCACTTTGTGTCCATTGCTGCCAGCCCCTTAGCTCAAATCAGCATTTCTCCCCTAGGTTACTCCATTCTTTCCCTGTTTCTGTCTTGGCTCTCTATGGTACATGTTCCACACAGCAGCCAGAAATATCTTTAGAAATGCAAACCAGGACTTCCCTGGTGGGGCAGTGGCTAAGAATCCACCTGCCAATGCAGGGGGACACGGGTTTGAGCCCTAGTCCAGAAAAGTCCCACATGCTGGGGAGCAACTAAGCCCATGTGTGCCACGGCTACTGAGCCTGCGCTCTAGAGCCCGTGAGCCACAATTACTGAAGCCTGTGTGCCTAGAGCCCATGCTCTGCAACAAGAGAAGCCACCGCAATGAGAAGCCCGCACACCACAACGAAGAGTAGCCCCTGCTCACCGCAACTAGAGAAAGCCTGCGTGCAGCAACCAAGACCTAACACAGCCAAAAATAAATAAATAAAATAAATAAATTTATTAAAAAAAGAAAAAGAAATGCAAAGCAGATCTGATTTCCAGTGGTTTCTTACTGTATATAGAATAAACAAATTAATATGGCTCTTCCTGTTCTGGATCCTGCTCACCTTTCAAATCACTTCTCCATGCCTCCCATGTCACTTCTCATTGCTCATGATACCCTAACTCATTGGCTTTTCTATTTCTTAAAATTGCCTTAGAACCTTTGCACTTGTTCTTTTCATTTGAGATGTTCTTTCTTAGATGTTTGTTTTGCTGTCTCTCCTTGACATTCAGGTCCCATTTCAAATACCTCCTCAGTGAGGCCTCCTTGGCCACCCTGTCTAAACTAGCCAGCCCTCTCTCTAACAGACGCTTTCTGCTATCAGTATCTTGATTTGTTTTCTTCACAGACGTATCACTTTGTTTCTTATTTATCATCTCTTTCCCTCTTCTAGAACATAGTAAGTTTCTACAGCAGCAGAAACTTCTGTTCTCCACCCTATTCTCAGCACTTAGCATAGTCCTTATGAATAAATGTTGTATAAAATGAGGTAATTTGGTCCTGTGAGAAAATAGACTATTTCTTTGCAAGATTGTTTTGATGTTTAAATGACAATGCCATACTCAGTAGCAGTTATTATTTTGACGGTAATGATGTTATTGTTGGATGTGATGTCAAAGAACTACATAGTTAAATTTGCATTTTAATACAAGTATTTCGTGTAGGTTTGAAATGTTAGATAATGATTAATACTAACAAAATTGTATAATTGCGTTTTTTTTGAATTTTATTTTTTATACAGCAGGTTCTTATTATCTACTTTATACATATTAGTGTATATATGTCAATCCCAATCCATAATTGCATTTTTGAGTCAGCTAGAAGTATTTGTTATTTTTCTGAATCCTAGTAAGCTTAATAATGAAATTAGGAAATTATTTCCCATGAAGCTGATTCAGTAGCCTAGAAGTAAATGTCTTCTTTTTCACCAGAAAACTGGCATCCTGAGAATTGAGAATTTTGTTGTATAAGTAACATATGTACACTTTTTATTCTTATTGCTGTTTGCCAAAATTAAATTTCTAAAGTTTTGTTTAAAATATGCAACTGTGACATTTTATCCAGTAGGAAATGTTGTGTGCATATAAGAAATTTTGGATACTTTCCTAGTAGATACTGATGAGTTCATAATAAATGGCAAATTAATACATTTTTTATTAAGGCATGCCACAAACGTACAGTTCTTGCATTAATGATATCATTTTTTTGGTTTATATTTTTTAGCAGAGTATCTATTCAGACAGAAAAAACAACAGAAATAGATTACTTGTTAGGAGATAATCTCAATATATACCCACTTAATATTACTGTGAAAAAATACAGCTAATTGGAATATGTTTCTTAAATGCAGACTCATATAAAAATAATTCTCAGCTTTAGTATTGAAATCTTAATTTTTCTTGATGTAACTGTGAATGAGCAATAAATAACTGGTTCCTATAAGATTTTGACAAATGTTATTTGTGCCAGTAAATTCTCAGTAGCTCCTGATCTTGGTTGTTTAGTATTGGAGTAGCGTAAGCAGAAACAATTTATATGGTTGGAAAAAATAAACTAGGCAACTTGTTTACAATGGAGTTTAGCCACAGAACAGAAAAATATTCAGCATCTTCTCTCTTACATACACTTTTTTTTTTTTAGCCTTCTCTAAATTCATACCCTACAGGCTACTTTCATGAGGATCCATAGATTTTACTTATATACCTTATATTTGCAGCAAGGTAAACCATATTCAGTTATCTCATTTTTGTTGGCTAGGTACAAATTAAGTGTAATTTTAAGGTAAGTAATCTGTTTGCCACTCAAAATGTGCTACGATCTGTTTACTGTAAATTATAGTGAAAAAAGTTAAAATATGTTTATAAAAGTGATTTTGTTGGTGCTCTCATAATCTATTTTTTTTTTTTTTTTTTTTTTTATAATCTATATTTAACAACTGTTGTATGCTCTCTTTCTCTCCTAGTCTGTGCAGATAATAATCATGTCCGGACATGGACGGTAACACGATTCAGAGGAATGATCTCTACTCAGCCGGGTTCTACTCCTCTAGCATCGTTCAAGATACTGTCCCTGGAGGAGACAGAAAGCCATGGAAGCTATTCCTCTGGAAATGACATAGGTGGGCTAGATCTTTCGGGGGGACATTTTCAAGTACTGTGTAGGCAATGCCGAAGAAGTATATTATCTGTAATAGAAACCTAAAAAGGAGTTTTCAATATAAATTTTTCATTTCACTTTGAAACTCATTTAAAACAGAAGTTTAATGTTTTTCTGATTAAGTTCTATAAAGTCACAAAATATACAATTTTTTTGACTTTATGAAGGTACAAAAGTGATACACATTTAATAGAAACAGTTCTTTGAATTTTGAATTTTGAACTTTTCCTGGGCTAGGGATATGTGGTACCATATTCTCTTGTGATGTCGGGCAGCAGCAGCAGGCCAAAGTTCCCAGTCAGCCGCGTGACCACAAGGGTAAACAAGTGATGTGCTTAGAATCAGTCTGTACCCACATAGCCATTCTCTTTTTCACTTTCAGTATTCAATAAATTACATGAGATATTCAATACTTTATTATAAAATGGACTCCATATTAGATGATTTTGCCCAACTGTAAGCTAATGTGAGTGTTCTGAGCACACTTAAGGTAGGCTAGGCTAAGCTATGATGTTTGGTAGCTTAGGTGTACTAAATGCATTTTTGACTTAGGATATTTTCAATTTAGGAATAATTTATCGGGACATAACCCCATCATAAGTTGAGGAAAATCTGTATTATAGCATCATTTTTCATTGTTTAAAAAGTTGAGGACTTCGTGGTGGCGCAATGGTTAAGAATCTGCCTGCCAATGCAGGGGACATGGGTTCGAGCCCTGTTCTGGGAAGATCCCACATGCCGCAGAGCAACTAAGCCTGTGCACCATAACTACTGAGCCTGTGCTCCAGAACCTGCGAGCCACAACTACTGAGCCCACGTGCCACAACTACTGAAGCCCACAGGCCTAGAGGCTGTGCTCTGCCACAACAGAAGCCACCGCAATGAGAAGAAGCCTGCACACCGCAACGAAGAGTAGCCCCCGCTCGCCTCAACTAGAGGAAGCCTGCGCACAGCAATGAAGACCCAATGCAGCCAAAAATAAATAAATAAATAAAAGTTGAGATCACATTTTTTATCTTACTAGCATTTCCTAATTTAAGTGATACTATCTCCAAATGCTAACCACTTTTGTTTATAATTAAAAGCCATGATGGCTGTACACATTTGAAACTTGAAATACTCTTTTCCTTCATTGCTAATAATTAACCTGAAAATAGCTTTGAAGCTGGAAAAGGGCTGGTGTTCTTACATACTGAGAGTGGTTTTGATGGCATCCATTAGGAAACAGTGTAGGATGTCTCTACTGATTTCAGCAAAGGGTATATATAAAGTTAGTTAAAGTTAGTTATAACAAATCAATTTCTCCCTACACCATACATACACACAAACAGTCTTCATGGAGATAGATCATTTTCCTCAAGAATCCATTTGGAAGAACTAATGCACCTTGTAGATCATCTTGTATAAGCAGAAATTATAGCACTGATGGAAAACAAGGAGTGCATCAGAATTGTAATGTATGAAACTATTAAATGTATGTCCATCGGGATATTTGCTCCCACAGTAAAGATTTCAAAATAGTTATCTTTAAAAAATGTAAGCTTCTGAAGAGAATTGTAGTACCACAGTCTTAGTATTTTTAGAAAGAGAACTGCTCAGTGTTGTCACTTTTATCAATTGCTGTGTGATCCCAGTTCCCAGTGTGATGATAGGCACTGAAAGTTTTATTTCGACAACAATTTTTTTCCAGCTTTATTGAGATATAATTGACATATAACATTGTGTAAGTTAAAGGTGTAGCATCAACCGATATTGAGTACTTTTGCTCCAGGCATTAGAAATCTAAAAAATTGCAGTGAACATCAGCTTACACTATAGTGAGCGGTGGGAATAAAAAGCAAACGATTGTATTTTGCACACTGCTCAAGTGCATGGGATGGAAAGCCCCCAGGAGAGAGTGCTAGTCTGTGTGCTAGGTGTTGTAACATACACTCACATGTAATCTTTTTGACAATTTTATGAGGTAGATATTATCCCCACTTAACTTTGACAGAAACCAATGTTCAGGCAGAGCACTTCACAGAGGTCTTAATGTTTGAACTGAGAGAGGCGGCGGGGGGTGATGGTAGGAGTTTGAACTGAGATGTGAAGGTGTGGAAGGTTCTAGGACAGGGACATTCCCGGAAGGGAAAACAGCATGTTAAAAGGATAGAGGCCAATAGAACCTGGCAGGTTTTGCAAATGTCAAGAACATCATTAATTGTTGGTATGTAGCTGAGAATAGTAGGACATGAGACTAGGTAGATAGGCAGGTGTCAGATCAGGGAGCACATGTGTAATGTGAATAAAATATTTAGAAGCAGCCCTGTAAATTACTTAAGACAGTCATGTAAAATGTTTAAAAGGGCCAGGGAGATGTTTTTTCTTTTCTGTTCATAGTTTTGTTTAAAAAAAATATCCTAAGAGGTAGACATGTAGACTAGTGGAACAGAATAGAAAGTCCAGTGTCAGTGGGGGTGGTAGGGGCGGAGTCTAGATGGTAAAGGGTAATGGAGTAACAGATACTGGAAACAACTGTGAAAGAAAGAAGAAATGGAGCTAGTTAGAAGGTGAGGACATTCAAAGGTCATATTTTTGAGTCCTCTTCCTTTCTCCCCCATTGAAGATAACAGAGATGTAAGGATTTTTTTTGTGTTCTCTGAAGGAAAGGTGCTAATTTGGGCAAAAGTGTTGGGGAAACTATAAGAGGGGAGGTATGGATAATTACTTAAGGTATGAAGTTATGTGAGAATCTCACATCAGTAATAAAGTTTGAGGGGGAGGGAAGATATAGTCCCGTAATCCTCTTTCCTAGTTGTTTCACCCGTCATCAATATTTTGACTTTGTTTATGGGTTATTGAGTGAGGACTGTCTTTTCATTTCAATAGAATTAGACTTCAGAGAGTTGTGCAGGAATTGGGCAACTGCATAGCTTAGTGAAAGCCAGACAGCTTGGGTTTGGATTCCAGTTGCATCAAGTAGAACCTAAGAGATCTTTGGTTAACTAACCTGTTGGTACCTTACTTTTCTCGTTTGTACAGTGGAGATGATAGTAGTGCATCCTTTATGTGGTTGTTATGATGATTAAAATGAGTGATTTGTAAAGCATGTACTGTGGTACATAGTAAGCATAAGTATTTGCTAACTAATAAGGGCGTTATTCTGTTTATTAATTAGGTATGATTCAATAAGATAACTTGGGATATACTATCTTTAAAAAATGTGTTGTACATCACATACTTTCTGCGAATGATGAGTTGATATTTAGCTATTGAGTATCATGGGAAAAGAATTATTAAAATTTTATGTGTAAGTTTTGCATAAAAACACTTTATATTGTTCACATTCTTTCTAAAACATGTGAGCCATTTTCCTACCTTGCCAAGTGCAATAAAGTAAAAATAATTGAATTTACCTTTTAGATTGAAATCCTTGAAGGGTACAACAGGCTCTGATAAATTAAATTCTATTTAATGAAGTTGTACTTTATTTTTTAAGATTTTGCATGTTAAGCTTTCAAAAAAAGTAACATCAATACATAAAGTAACTTCATTTATACATCGCTTTCTTGAAGTGATAAGAAACTGAGCATACTCTGAAAGATAGTAAGTGTAGAGCTTATATTTTAACAGGTCTCCTTCTAGTACTCTTAATGTATAGTCTCAAGCAAATTATTGCCTTCAGTTTTTACAGCCTTAGTGCATAAAATATAATTTTGAAATGTTATATATATATTTTTTTGAATTTTGTTTTATTTTTTTTATACAGCAGGTTCTTTTTTTTTTTAAGATCTTTATTGGAGTATAATTGCTTTACAGTGGTTTGTTAGTTTCTGCTTTATAACAAAGTGAATCAGCTATACATATACATATAACCCCGTATCTCTTCCCTCTTGGGTCTCCCTCCCTCCCACCCTCCCTATCCCACCCCACTAGGTGGTCAAAAAGCACCGAGCTGATCTCCCTGTGCTATGCGGCTGCTTCCCACTAGCTATCGATTTTACGTTTGGTAGTGTATAAATGTCCATGCCACTCTCTCACTTTGTCCCAGCTTACCCTTCCCCCTCCCCATGTCCTCAAGTCCATTCTGTAGTAGGTCTGCGTCTTTATTCCTGTCCTGCCCCTAGGTTCTTCATAACCATTTTTTTTTTGTTTTTTAGATTCCATATATATGTGTTAGCATACGGTATTTGTTTTTCTCTTTCTGACTTACTTCACTCTGTATGACAGACTCTAGGTCCATCCACCTCACTACAAATAACTCAATTTCGTTTCTTTTTATGGCTGAGTAATATTCCATTGTGTATATGTGCCACATCTTCTTTATCCATTCATCTGTCGATGGACACTTAGGTTGTTTCCATGTCCTCGCTATTGTAAATAGTGCTGCAGTGAACATTGTGGTACATGTCTCTTTTTGAATTATGGTTTTCTCAGGGTATATGCCCAGTAGTGGGATTGCTGGGTCATATGGTAATTCTATTTTTAGTTTTTTAAGGAACCTCCATACTGTTCTCCATAGTGGCTTATCAGTTTACGTTCCCACCAACAGTGCAAGAGGGTTCCCTTTTCTCCACACCCTCTCCAGCATTTGTTGTTTGTAGATTTTCTGATGATCCCCATTCTAACTGGTGTGAGGTGATACCTCATTGTAGTTTTGATTTGCATTTCTCTAATAATTAGTGATGTTGAGCAGCTTTTCATGGGCTTCTTGGCCATCTGTATGTCTCCTTTGGAGAAATGTCTATTTAGGTGTTCTGCCCATTTTTGGATTGGGTTGTGTTTTTTTTTTTAATATTGAGCTGCATGAGCTGTTTATATATTTTGGAGATTAATCCTTTGTCCGTTGATTCGTTTGCAAATGTTTTCTCCCATTCTGAGGGTTGTCTTTTCGTCTTGTTTGTAGTTTCCTTTGCTGTGCAGCAGCTTTTGTTTCATTAGATCCCACTTGTTTATTTTTTTTTAATTTTCATTACTCTAGGGGGTGGATCAAAAAAGATCTTGCTGTGATTTATGTCAAAGAGTGTTCTTCCTATGTTTTCCTCTAAGAGTTTTATAGTGTCCGGTCTTACATTTAGGCCTCTAATCCATTTTGAGCTTATTTTTTAAAAAAATTTCTGATGCAAGATGAACTACTTGTAGTGTTGCATTTTGTGTCTGATTTTGACATGGAATGCAATGCCACATTGACAGGCATGAAGAATTCTTTTTTTTTTCAAAATTAATGTTCCTTTTTTTAAATGAAACCAGTTAAATTTTAATTAACTTTTGACATTTTGTTTTCTGACCCAAGGGCCTTTTGGAGAGCGAGATGATCAACAGGTGTTTATCCAGAAAGTTGTTCCCATCACTAACAAATTGTTTGTAAGACTCTCATCTACTGGGAAGAGGTAACACTTTACTGTAAAGATATTATATTCAGAAGTCACATTTGTCTTGCAAAACATGTTAAGTCATTTGACACTGATAAAAGAGTGGTATCAGAAACAGATCTTTGAGAGAGAAGTCTATTGTTTAGCTTGTGGTTGTTTTAACTTAAAATTAAGACAGTATACTTAGTGCTTATTCTCTAGAATCTACTTATGATTTTCACTAATGCTGTGGACATTTAGGAGGGACTAGTGATATTGATAGTAGAACAGATACACAGTGAATTGGATGGTAGACAAGTTAAATTCTAATTCTGGCACTTCCTCTTACTAGCTATGTAAATTCAACTTAACTTCCTTTGTTTCTGTGAGCCTCAGTTTCTTTTAAAGTTTAACTACCTTGCCAAGATTTCACTGAGTGAAAACATGCAAAATACCTTGCATAGTCCCTGACTATAATTGATGCTCAATAGGACTTAGTTTCCTCTTTTCCATTTGACTAAAATTTTACTTCTCTTAAAATTATTATTTACAGCCTCAAACATATTGCACTATAACATTTCTCCTCTTTAAAAGCAAAATTTTTTGCATGTCAAGAAAGTGAAAAAAAATTCCTATTAGTAGTTATTAAGTAGGTTACAAATTTTTATATTAATGTTACTAATGCTAGTGATATTTTAAATAATTTCTCTATTATCCTTTCTTCAGCATGTGATCGCTAATTTCTTAATATTTTAATGATAAAGTCTTTGAGATGATAAATTTTCTTTCCATCAAAGTTCATTGCATGTAGTCCTCAGCGATTGTTAAATGAATTGATTCCAGAACATGATTTTTGTGTTCTAAACTTTTTTTTTTTTTTTTTTTTTTAAGAAAATGTATTAGGAACCTACAGTGTAGTTAGAGGCCAAATTTTTATCTGGAGAAATGCGTCACTGCGCTTTAGTGTTGGTGTATGTGTTAGGTGAAGAAGCTGCCAAATGGTTTAAAGCTGCTGTTATAACAGCGTTCTCTAACAATGTAGTCTTTCATATTCTTCTTCAGTGCTCATGTCCTCTCCAGTGTTGTTCCCTAAGTATTGTTCTGTCACTTCAAACAATAGCAGAGTGTTGTAATCAACTACAATTTCTGCATGATAAAACAAGTTTTATAGTTTTTAAGTTTATGATTCCAGAGGAAAAGCTATAGTTGTAAAGATAATAAGCCAAGGAACCAGGTTGGAAATGTTTTTTTCTCTCATTTAAAATCCAGGCCCTTAGGCTTTATTCCCCTCCCCTCCAAAAAAAAAACTAATTGTACAAATTACTTTGTAATATTAAATAGGAAATCAGCCCCTTATGAAGTTAATGTGAAGCAAAGCTTTTTGCTTAAAGACAGTTCAGGTTCTTATGAAAGGGCTTTTATAAGTAGGCAGGGAAAAAAACTTGTAAAAACTTTTAAAGAAGAAGTAATTCTAAGGAATCTATCCCATAGGAAAAATTAAAAGAGCCAAATCATATTCATATGTTTGTTTTCATGTACTTAGGCTTGTTTTAATTGTTTTTTTAATTTTATTGAAGTATGGTTGATTTCCAATGTATTTATTTCTGCTGTACAGCAATGTGATTTGGTTTTATATATATATATATATATATACACACACACACACACACACACACACACACACACACACACACACACATATTCTTTTCCACTATGGTTTGTCACAGGATACTGAATATATTTCCCTGTGCTATACAGTGGGACCTTGTTTATCCATCCTATATATAATCGTTTGCATCTGCTAATCCCAAACTCCCAATCCATCCCTCCTCTCCCTTGGCAACCACAAGTCTGTTCTCTATGTCTGTGAGTCTATTTCTAGTTCATAAATAATTTCATTTGTGTCATATTTTAGATTCCACATAAAAGTGATATATGATATTTGTCTTTGACTGACTTCACTTAGTATGATAATCTCTAAGTCCATCCATGTTGGTACAAATGGCATTATTTCATTCTTTTTTATGGCTGAGTAGTATTCCATTGAAAACAGGTATCTTCTTTATCCATTCAACTGTTGATGGACAATTTCGGTTGTTTCCATGTCTTGGCTATTGTGAATAGTGATGCTGTGAAATAGAGGTGCGTGTATCTTTTCGAATTAGAGTTTTGTCTGGATATATGCCCAGGAGTAGGATTGCTGGATCATATGGCAACTCTGTTTTTAGTTTAAGGAACCTCCATGCTGTTCTCCATAGTGGCTGTACCAATTTACATTCCCGCCAGCAGTGTAGGAGGGTTCCCTTTTTGGTCTTCTGCCCATTTTTTGATTGGGTTGTCTTTTTGTATTAAGTTGTATGAGCTGTTTGTATATTTTGGAAATTAAGCCCTTTTTGGTTGCATCATTTGCAAATGTTTTCTCCCAGTCTGTAGGTTGTGTTTTCATTTTGCTTATGGTTTCCTTTGTTGTACTAAGGCTTGTAAGTTTGATTAGATCCCATTAATTTATTTTTGCTTTTATTTCTATTGCCTTGGGAGACTGACCTCAGAAAACACTGGTACGAATTATGCTAGAGAATGCTTAGCCTATGTTCTCTTCTAGGAATGTGATGGTATCATGTCTTATTTTTAGGTCTTTAAGCCATTTTGAGTTTATTTTTGTGTATGATGTGAGGGTGTGTTTTACCATCATTGATTTGCATGGGGCTGTCCAACTGTTTTCTTAATTATTATTTACAGTGAGACATCTTTATCCAGGACTTACCCCCTGCAGGTGGATACCACAATCCCCCAATACTCGTCCAACTGTTTTCTTAATTATTATTTACAGTGAGACATCTTTATCCAGGACTTCCCCCCCTGCAGGTGGCTATCACAATCCCCTGATACTTAAGTCCCTCATATAAACTGGTGTAGTACAGTCAGCCCTCTGTGTCTGTGGGTTCCACATCATGGAGGGCTGACTGTAGTTTTAAACAGAAACAGGAATCTAGATTTTTAAAAATATTTTGTCAATTCACAGATATTATTGAAAAATAATTAACTACATTAACAAAAATAGAAAAGTGATCTTGATAAACACAGAAAAAACATTTGACAGTTCAGCAACCATTTATGATTTTTAAAAAAGAATCCTAGCACTTAATAAAGGGCAAATTCATTAATCTGATAAATAATATCTGCAAAAGTAATTGTAGCAAACCTCATACTCAGTGGTGAAATACTAAAAGCTTTCGCCTTGAGATTGGGAATGAGACCAGGATGGGCTCTGTCACTTGCTATATGTGGGCATTGCAGGAATTAACTCCCCCCTTACCCTGCACCATCCTTTTCCCTGCCTGCTAGGAAGCTCAGCTAAGCTTCATATTCTGTACCTATGTTTCTCACATTAATATGAGCTGTATTTCCTCTTCCTCCTTTATTTTCGGACCTTGCATTTGCCTGGCACTAATTGTTAATAACTTTTTTTTTTTTTTTAATAAGCCTCCTCAACTTTGTTTTGAAGTAGGCTGGGATAAATGTTTCAATCAAGTACAATTCTGTTAACCCTTCTATGGCTTTGGGACATCATTTACTGACATTATTTCTTGGTCTCCTCATTTGTCAAATGTGGATAATTGTTCTTTGTCAGGTTCTTTTATTAAAAAAGTCAATGAAGATAGCTATAAAAATGCTTTGAAAAAGTTGAGTATTAATATATTGGAGAATACAAGGCTTGAATTTTATTCCTGTTGACTTTCTTTGACTCCTTTAAATCTGTTTTATATATGTGGAAGAGTCAACTGTAACTTTGCAAACAGACAATTAATTAAAAAATCTGAATTATAAAATGTAATTTGTTCCTCATGGTTTACAACTGTACAATATCTTTTGCAGAATCTGTGAGATCCAAGCTGTTGACTGTACTACAATATCCTCATTTACAGTGAGAGAATGTGAGGGCTCCAGTAGGATGGGCTCAAGGCCAAGGCGCTACTTGTTCACAGGCCACACAAACGGCAGCATTCAGATGTGGGATCTGACCACTGCCATGGATATGGTTAACAAAAGTGAGGATAAGGGTAGGTTCCATATGGAAAGGTGTTTGGCACAGGGTAGGCTTTTGACATAAGTGATTGATTATAGTGATATATGTTTTCCTAAGATGTAGGTGGTCCGACTGAAGAGGAGCTACTCAAATTACTGGATCAGTGTGATCTGAGCACATCTCGCTGCGCTACTCCTAACATCAGTCCAGCAACTTCTGTGGTTCAGCATAGCCGTCTTCGTGAATCAAATTCTAGGTAGGTTAAAGAGCTGAATTGATTGCTTTGGGAAAATTGGCTGAGCTATTGTAATCACATAGTTCTTTAAAGCCAAATTTTTCAAAGTACATTTTAAATTCATACTTTATGTTGCTATTCAATTTTTTAATTTTTTTTTTACTAAATTTCTCATCTATATGCATAAGTTTCTTTTCATAAAAAACATTTTTTGCCCTTTATTTTGTGACTTGCTGCCAATTTGGATGCCTATTATGTGATCAAGAATTCATTCAAAGGAAATTAGAAAAATCACATGTCCCCTTAGATGGTATGTGGAACTGGTGTTCCTATTGCCTAGGGACATATTAATAAAAATGATTACATTATCTTGTCTAATCTTACTTTGTCATTGTATTAAAAGTACATAATGCCTTAGTATATTGTTTTAGTTAACCATATTTTTAAAAAATTCCAAAATCTGAATTAAGGGCCAAATACTGGAACTGTGTTGGTTCCACATTGGTTTTAAAGGTGTTTTCCCCAGCTTTTTTCAGCTATTCAAAAATCTAGCTTCATTGCGAATATATATGTGTGGTGTATTGTTTGCATTGTTAATTTTGTACACACACATACAGTATATAGTGTGCTTAAAATACATTTTTATATATATAAATAAGGATATAGTATTCATTATAAAATTTATGTTTTAACTGGTAGTTTAATTAATGAGATGTGCCCCTGAAAAATCCCAGAAAGAAATGTGAGCTGTAATTATTAACTGTATTTCAGTCTTCAGCTCCAGCACCATGAAACCATCCACGAAGCAGCTACTTATGGTTCCATGAGGCCTTACAGAGAAAGTCCCTTGTTAGCAAGAGCAAGGAGGACTGAGAGCTTTCACAGTTACAGGGACTTCCAGACTGTGAACTTGAACAGAAATGTAGAAAGAGCTGTCCCTGAAAATGGTAACTTGGGTCCAATACAAGCTGAAGTGAAGCGGGCAACAGGGGAATGTAATGTGTATGAGAGAAAGTCTCCTGGAACAGAAGTTAAAAGTTTGAGAGAATCAGATAGTGGAGTGGAGGTGCATAAAATAGCTGAAGGTTTTCTAGAACCCAAGAAAAAGTCATCAGAAGATGAAAATGAAAATAAAGTGGAGTTACGGAAGAAAGGAGGATTTGAAGGAGGAGGATTCCTTGGAAGAAAGAAAGTCCCCCACCTGGCATCATCACCAAGTACCTCTGATGGAGGAACTGACTCACCTGGTACTGCATCCCCATCTCCTACGAAGACTACTCCGTCTCCTCGGCACAAAAAAAGTGATTCTTCAGGTCAAGAGTACAGCTTGTGAAAACTCAGAAAATGAGTAGTTTCATTAATTTAGATAAGAGTTAAACTTTACTGGATTTCAATACATTAGCTTTTACACCAAAACTTTACAAATTAAGATTGGACGTCATTCAGTATCTTTTTGACAGAATTACCTGGGGTAAGGAGATAAAATAACCATATCATCATCTCTTCAGATCTTTTGGAAATTTTTTTTGGTTTTACAGGCACATTTACTAGATTGTTTGTAAAGCAGGAGTCTATTTCAATGTTTACTCTGTGGATTTTGGAAGCATAGTACCATGTCTTAATAGGATGGTGCCCATATAGATGAGCATCCCCTTAGAGTGTGGGAACCAACAGACTGCATTCCTAATGTTGATTATGCCTGAGGTTTGTCTTGCAATGTTATATTAAGCAAATTACAAATTCTCTTTGGAGCTTAGTCTCCCAACCCTTATTGTGATTGCAAAGTGGTTTACCAGGTATTTAATGAGGTGCTATGTTTGTGAAAAAATATGTAATTCAAAAACACTATTGAATACCAGATTACTCTGTGTAGTAGGAAGTCCTTTAGGATAATTTTATTTTAATTGTGGTCATTTTCTGATTCTCATTGTTGGAGTGAGTTCTTAAATCTTAGCAAGCATCACCAATATTAAATATTAAATTGGTCAAAAGTCAATTTAAACTTTCTTTAAAGTTGGAGCAATTGTCTGTGTTTGAACAGATGAAATAAAAATAAATAATAAAGACAGCTTTGAGTGCCCACAAAGGAAAACTGTACCCGTTGCTAGTCTGCCTTGTTTTAGGAGCCACCATATTTTTTTTTCCTGTGTTAATAATCAAGATAATTAATTAGAATGTGGCCATTTTGTTACGCTTGAGACTGCAGTTCTGAATTTTTTGGTTAAAGGTTTTGGCTGCTGTAGAAATATTTTAAATATATTTTGAATTTGAATTTTATAAGAACAAAAAAATTTTTGTATTTTTTTTTCCATTTAATTGGAATGATTTCCAAGTTTCTGCAAATAAGGTAATTGTAAATTTAAAGCATTAAGCATTTATTGGTGAATAATGTATATATTCCCATTCTGAGAAATATAAGTGGATCAAGTCAAAATAAATTCTTTAAAGAAGAAGAAGTTTACTATATTGCCAGTGGTTTCACAGCCATTCTCTTGTATTTATTTGTCAAGTCAAATAAAAGTGATTGATTAAGACTGTGTTTGTTTTCAGTTAGTTATTTAAGGAACAGTTATCCTGTTTAAAGTGCACCTACCATGAGTTTGTTCATGTGTCTTTCTTTGCTTTTTCCCATAATAAAAAAGGGGAAGGGGAGCAGAACCAATTTATATGTATGAAAACTAACGTGTATTTATTAATTACCAATGAATGAGGGGAAATATTGTTTGTTAGGCAAAGCATAATTTCATTATTACTAAGGATTGTAATTATCTCTTTCTTACACCCTTCTTATTATCATACTCATGTAAAAGTTGGGTGGGCAAGTAAGAAAACTTCTTTACAAATTGAGTGTTGTTTACCCAATCTTTTCCTAGAGTAAAAGGCCACTGGAAGTTTTTTTTAAAGAATTATTATATAGTAAAATCTCATAAAAAGGCAATTCACTATACCATTATTCTGTACTATAGTTGCATTATACTACAAATCTTTTCTCTTTCACTTACTTAACAAGAGCTTGAACCTTGATGTTATAGCAGGAATTTGAGTCTACTCTGGCACTTAACTTGTAACCTTGAGCAGATTATAATGAAAAAACTTAGGCATAGCAGGGATAATTACCTTATTAGAGTTTTTGAGACTGAAAGGGGAAAAAAACCCTCTGCAGCCACCTGCACGCTGCAACCTCCTCTCTTCCTCACCTGTGCTGTGTGAACTTCTTCTTTCACTTCTTCTTAGGAGAACAGGAACATCTTTAACACTGTCCATCATTGTAAGGAAGAATAGGAAGATTTTAGAAAAAAGGCCATGTGAGGACTCACTCAGAAGATGGCCACCTACAAGAGCGCTCTCACCAGAAACCAACCCTGGCAGCACCTTGATTTCAGACTTACAGCCTCCAGAACTGTGAACAGAGATTTTTCAGACAGGATGGTGGAGTTTTGGAGGACCTTGAGCTCACCCTCCTCTCATGGGCACACCAAAATCACAACTAACTGCTGAAAAACCATCAGTAAAAAAGACTAGAATCTCCCCCCAACCCCCCCCAAAATTCTACATCCAAAGACATAAAGAAGAAATCATGAGACAGTAGGAGGGGTGCACTCACTCACAATATAATCAAATCCCATACCACCCAGGTGGACAACCCACAAACTGGAGAATAATTATATCACAGAACTTCTCCTGCAGGAGTGAGAGCTCTGAGCCCCACGCCAGGCTCCCCAGCCTAGGGGTCAGTCATTGGTAGGAGGAGCCTCTAGAGCATTTGCCTTTGAAGGCCTGTGGGGCTTGATTGCAGGAGCTCCACAGGACTGGGGGAAATAGGCACTCCACTCTTAGAGGGTGCATACAAGGTCCCACACTCACCAGGTCCCAGGACAAAAGCCGTGAGTCCATAGGAACCTGGGCCAGACCTACCTGCTAGTCTTGGAGCATCTCCTGGGGAGGCAGGGGCAGCTGTGGCTCTTGGGGTCATAAAAGCTGGTGGCAGATGTGGGGACCTATGTGAACTCTGGATGGAGTCAGACATTTTGAGTCCTTGGCACCAAGACCCTGCCCCACCCAACAGCCTGTAAGCTCCAGTGCTGGGATGCCTCAGGCCAAACAACCAACAGGGTGGGAAAGAGCCCCACCTATCAGCAGACAGGTTGCCCAAAGACTTCTGGACTCACAGCCACCTCTAGACACACTGCTTGACAGGGCTCGTCCCACCAGAGGGCCAAGACTCAGCTCCACCCACCAGTGGGGAGGCACCAGCCCTTCCCACCAGGAAGCCCGCACAAACCTCTCTACCATTCTTACCCACTAGGGAGCAGACACCAGAAGCAAGGAAACTACAGTCTTGCAGCCTGTAGAACTGAGTCCACAGCACAGATCAGAACCTACCCTGGGACCAACTGGCCCCTGGCCCTTGGGTGACAAGAGGGGAGTGTACTGCTGGAACACATAGGACATCCCCTACAGGGGGCCACTTCTCCAACATAGAGAAACATAACTAAGCTACTACATACATAAAAATACAAATAGAAATTTAAACAAAATGAGACAGCAAAGGAATATGTACCAGACGAAGGAACAAGATAAAACCCCTGAAGAACAACTGAGTGAAGTGGAGATAGCCAACCTACCTGAGAAAGAGTTCAGAGTAATGATTGTAAAGATGATCCAAGAACTCAGGAAAAGAATGGAGGCACAGACCGAGAAGACACAAGAAATGTTTAACAAAGAGCTAGAAAAATCTAAAGAATAAACAGATGAACTAGAAGGAATCAATAGAATAAATGAGACAGAAGAACGGATAAGTGAGCTAGAAGGCAGAATGGTGGAAATCACTGCTGTGGAACAGAATAAAGAACAAAATGAAAAGAGGACAGTCTAAGAGACCTCTGGGACAACATTAAATACACCAATATTTGCATTATAGGGGTCCCAGAAGGAGAAGAGGGAAAGGGCCTGAGAAAATATTTGAAGAGATAATAGCTGGAAACTTCCCTAACACGGGAAAGGAAACAGTCACCCAGCACAGAGGGTGCCATAAAGGATAAACCCAAGGAGGAACATGCCGAGACACATAGTAATCAAATTGATAAAATTGAAAGACAAAAAAAAATATTAAAAGCAACAAAGGAAAAGCAACAAATAACATACAAGGGAATCCCCATAAGACTATCAACTGATTTTTCAGTGGAAACTCTGCAGGCCAGAAGGTACAATATATTTAAAGTGATGAAAGGGGAAAACCTACAACCAAGAATACTCTACCCAGCAATGCTTTTCTTCATATTTGACAGAGAGATAAAAAGATTTACAGACAAGCAAAAGCTAAAAGAATTCAGCACCACCAAACCAGCTTTACAACAAATGCTAAAGGAACTTCTGTAAGTGGAAAAGAAAAGGCCACAACTAGAAACGAAAATTATGAAATGGGAAAGCTCACCGGTAAAGGCAAACATATAGTAAAGGTAGGAAATCACTCACACACAGATATAACATCAAAACCAGTAATCATGAGAGAAGGAGAGTACAAGTGCAGGATATTGGAAATGCATTTGAAATTAAGAGATCAGCAACTTGAAACAATCATGTACATATATATAGACTGCTATATCAAAACCTCATGGTAACCACCAAAGAAAAATCTATAATATACACATGAAAAAGAAATCCAAACACAACACTAAAGATAGTCATTAAATCACAAGAAGACAAAAGAGGAAAGGAAGAAAAAAGATCTACAAAAACAAGTCCAAAACAATTAACAAAATGGTAATAAGAATATACATATAGAAAATTACCTTAAATATAAATGGAGTAAATGCTCCAACCAAAAGACATAGACTGGCTGCATGGATACAAACACAAGACCTGTATATATGCTGTCTACAAGAGACCCACTTCAGATCTAGAGACACATAGACTGAAAGTGAGGGGTTGGAAAAAGGTATTCCATGCAAATGGAAATCAAAAGAAAGCAGGAGTAGCAATACTCATATCAGAAAAATAGACTTTAAAATAAAGACTGTTACAAGAGACAACGAAGGACACTACATAATGATCAAGGGATGATTCCAAGAAAATACAACAATTGTAAATATATGTGCACCCTACACAGGAGCCCTTCAATACATGGGGCAAATGTTAACAAACATAAAAGGAGAAATCAACAGTAACACAATAATACAGGGGTAATTGAACACCCCACTTACCTAAATGGACAAATCATCCAGATAGAAAAGCAATAAGAAACACAGGCCTTAAATGATGCATTAGACCAGATGGACTTAATTGATATTTATAGAGCATTCCATCCAAAAAGAGCAGAGTACACATTCTTCTCAAGTGCACATGGAACATTCTCCAGGATAGATCACATGCTGGGCCACAAAGCAAGCCTCGGTAAATTTAAGAAAATTGAAATCGTAAGTATCTTTTCTGACCACAACACTATGAGATTAGAAATCAACTACAAGAAAAAACTTCAAAAAACAAATACATTGAGAAAAAAAAAAGAAATATGTATATACTTCGTGTGATTGATGAAAAACAACAGAATTATAATTCTCGATGAAAAGTTTTTCCAGGAATTCTGAAATTACTTCAAAACAACACTCAAGTATTTTCATATCACTAGGATAAGTATTGTTATCCTCATTCAAAATGAGATCACCAAGACCCACTGAGGATAAATAATTTCACCATAAGGCTCCTTAGCTACTGAGCCACCTCGTGAACCCACATCTGTTTCAGCAGCCTATGGTCTTTTCCCGGCTTTCTCATCCAGGCTTCTATATCAGAGTCACCTGAGGTTACCTGCTAAATTTGAATCTCTGGTGGTTGGGACTCATGTTTTGAAAAAATGTGTTACAGTTGATTCTAACATTCATCTAATTCATCGATGGTTGAGAGGTTATTCAGAACATCCTTTTTTCTTAAATGGGCTCACCTTTATCATTTATGTGTAAACTGTAAATACAACTCAGAGCTGTTAGTATTTTTTCATAAATATATTAAATCAAACTTGGCTCACATTTAAATATTTATTAAGCAAACCATCTTTAGATTAATTTACATGATATTTGTGCATTGGAAATAAACTATTCATGTGTGACATAATTAATTCCTTCTCACTGAATTATTCCACCTGGCCTATGTTTTATTTACAGGTTGTTCAGATTGAATTATATTGATGCCAACATGGTTTTTAGATCAGCATGAGGTACCATAACAGATTCATATTTAGGTTTTCCATTTAGTAGAAATGGCAATAGATCATCTATAAATACAATTCTTGGTAGAGCTTATAAAAGCATAGGTGTGTACGCTTATCAAACAGTTAATATCAGGCATAACAAAGCAGTTCTTAAAATTTAAGCTGAGTATGTGGCCTCTTCAAGTGAGGGGACACAAGTCAGATTTAGAGAGAGCCACCTGTTGTAGTCTCTGTAAAGGAGAAGTGTGCGAGTACTGGAGTCCCTGTGCACAGCATGTATTCTTCCAGGTTCTTTACAAAACTGGTACTCAACATTAGGAATATCTGGAAGCTTTTAAAGGTACTGATGCCTCAGCACCACCCCCAACCAATTGAATCAGAATCTCCAGGGGTGAGACCAACTGTTGAACAGGGGCTTGGCACACATTACCACTTAAAGTAGCAAGACAACATCCTGGGCTTCTCTGAAGTAAATACAAGTAGAGTTCAGAGTGTTGCAAGGGTGGTGGTGTGGGTGGAAGCTGTGCGGGCTTCTGTCCACTCTGAGCCATGGGATCAAAATGTAAATGATTCAGCTAAACGAATTCATGTAATAACCGGATGTCTAAATAGATGATTAAGTAGAGAAAAACTTAAGATAAAACCCCCTGCAATTTTCTTTTTATGTTCCTTTGAAGCTTTAGAATGTGATAATGGTGTCTAGTTAATTTTTCAATAGTGAGGATGTGCTTATTCTCCTGAATCCACTCATGACTAGCCAATCATATTTGCAGAGGAGTAGACCAAGGATAAGGATGCAAGCACAGGACTGGGAAGGAACAGTTTTCTGTCTCATCTGTGCCAGCTTTAAATAGCTAAGACTGAATCAACAAGTGGGAATTAAAACCTGTAAACTAAATTAGCCAATCCTGTTTCCATTTCAGAAAGTATAAAACTTTTGGCGAGGAAAAAATATAATTTGAACATCCACTGCCAAATGTGCACAGTTATTTCAGATTCGTTTGCTTGTAGCATTTCTAACAAGGGACAGAACTTCTGCTTAATACTGGTCTGTGCTTTTGACACTTAAGATTGGCAAGGCTTGTCCAGGAGTTGGTCATTCTGGGGAGCTGCTCTTCTGCAGATTTGGGTAAAGTCTCAGTACCCCCAAAGTTCATGATCTTTGACTGTTGGACATTTAGGGTAATTCATCATTTTCAGGCAGAGTAAGTAAGGTTATTCCTTGTTTTACAAGTTTTTGCCATCTCAGCTTTGGGGAAATCCACCTATTTCTGAATGTAATTCACAATATATGTCCGACAGTTGTGTTTTAGACATACATATTCAAAATAACTTCCTGGAGTCATTAAGACCTTTAGGAATGAAGAAGGGGTTTTCTTACATTGTTTTCCATAAAGAACAAACTTAAATACATTTCATTTTATGTTGACTTGGGGAAAAAAATGCTTCTTGATGTAGAACTTACCAATAGCTTTATAATCCAGATAAAGTAAATAGCAAAACCTTTTGACCCATGGAAATTGGTACTGTTAAATATCATCTGCTCTAAGTGATTCTAGTAGTTCTCTGAAATGAAGGGATATAGTACAGATATATCATATATATTCATATATGTAATCCTGTATTTACATATAAATGTTAATTTTATAATTTCAAGGCTGGAAGGAACACAAAATTTTTCCTTTTTTATTTCACGTAGGCTAGTTTAAAAATGCAAATAAAACAGTTTCCATGTGAAATGTGCCAAGTTGAAGATGTCAGTATTCCTGGGTGTTCAGTGAATTGAGAGAATTTTATGTAAAGTACTGATTGGAGTTTCAAAACTATGTAAAATACCTATCAAAACCCTTCATTTTTCTCCTTGAAATCTATAAATTAGCTGTTTATTCCTTAGTTTTTTAGAAGATTCATAAATGTAAGAACGGACACTGATTTACAAGTTCATGTGGTTTGGTAAATATTTATCCCTAAACATTGCAATCAAATAGAACCTACAGCCAAATGTGTAGCCTCAGTGCAGAGTTTGTTTTTCTCTTAAGTGTTTCAGCTTGGTCTGAAATTGGGACTTGATTTTGCAGCTATTATTAGAACTGTTCCTCACAGGATCATGTCAACTTTCACGGAAATAGGGGAATGAAAGCAGAAGCAGTGCTGTGCTGCTCAGAGAAGCAGCAATGACATCCCCTCAGAAGAATCCTTAGCTTTTAAATTAGTAACTTCACTTACCGGTAGCAACTGTGAGCCAACTTGAAATTGCCACTGATTATTCGTTTAAACAATGGCGTCACTGCCAAATGAGCCAAGTAAAAGTTATATGCTTATTTAGCTTCCACAAAATAAGGAGAGCAAAATAAGTATTTTCATACAGACATAAACCCCACATTTCAGACAGCCAGAAAAATAATAGTTCTTAGACCTCTAATTAGGGAGGAACAATTTCAAAAACACTCCTCATTTCTTTAAAGGATTATAGGATAACAAGCAATGGCTTTTCAGCATTTATGATGTGTGATAAGCCAGTGGGGATGGGGTGTGGAGCCCTCATCCAGCTTTATATCTTACAGGTTTCCATCCTTTACAGGTGGGTGTCGGTGAATGTGGTGTGTTCCTTAGTCACAGAGCTGAAACCCTTGATGGCATTCATCAGGTCCTCTTCATCCACATACTGAAAAAGACACCAATCATCACTGGTTAGGATGTTTGCTGGCAATAGTCTTATGCAAAATGTATTAATGTATCATTTGAGTGTTACATTGTACCATATCTTAACCTTTCAAGCCTCAGTTTCCTCATCTGTAAAGTGGGGACGTTTTATATGATTTAGTTCAAAATTAAACAGAAGAGCCAGAATGCAAGCTGTTATGCTCCATTGTGTCTCACTCTCTTACTGTATTTCATATTTATTGAATAGGACTAGTAATATTGATTATAATGTTATAATGAACAGGTAATTTGCCGAGTATGGGCATCTTGAAAAGCTTTCACTGAATTGCTTTGCATACTGCCTATTACCAGTATGGTCAAAAGTAAGCAAAAATGGCAATATAGTATAATAGTGAAGAATGGGGGCAGTGTAATCAGACAATGTTTCTAAGATCCCAATTCCACAAAAAAATTACTAGCTGTGTGTTCTTGGGTAAGGGCACACATTCATCTAAGCCCTCAATGTATTATGTTGAACTATATGAAACTGCCATTTTGCATGTCAAATATGATCAATTAACAATTATTTATGTTTCAACCTAATATAATTATTCCTGATATTTAGAAACTTTAGATCCAAAATGGAATCATGGAATTCAATAGTTGTAACAACTTCAAACAGGCCCATGATTTTTAAATGCTTATTATTTATCATCATTCTAAGCAAACCAGAAGGACTGTAAGTTTTATTTTTTGTTGTGATTGGAAACTGGAGCCAGGAAACTTGCTTTATTCCTTGCCATTAGTTAAGAAAGGTTTCATGAAAGTCATCAACTTCTCAGTGAAGGAAAAGTGAGAAGTGGGGAGAGAGAGAGAGATGAGTGAGAGTCCAAATGCAGAAGCATATAGTTGAAAGAAATGGAGGTGATGACTTCTGGCTCAGAGGAGTAAGCAGAGGCGCTAAGTTCTTATTCGGCCATCTGTTTATTATCCAGCTATTCCAAAGGAATGGTACTCTCTCAGACATGTAGGTAGTTGGCACAATGAAGTGTGATGGTTGCTAAAAACTCCAGGACTTTATTCATTTCAGCCACTAGGGGCTCAAAATAAATATTACATAATGATGAGGTTAACTCTTTTGTACCCCCTGGACTGAAATTATGAAAAACAAAGTTCATAAATAGTAATGGCCTTATTTATCATAATTTTCTGAGTTTCTTGGAAAGAAACTATTGATCCTATTGAGAGACTCTTTTTCTCCTCTAACCATAAACCAGAAGGAAAACACACTTCCTTTTCTTTTTTTTTTTTCCCTTTAGTAAAACAGGTGCTTGTACTTTATGCCTCTTTTAGGCCAGTTCCAATGTTTTCAGTCATGTTCTGCCCAAGATAATGAAGTAGAGCCTGTTTGTCTCTTTACTTATGCATGAATTTATTTTTTGAGCATCTATTATGTGCCAGAAGAACAAGACAAAGTTTCTACCCTGCTCATCAAGCAGGTAAACAAGTTGTTGCAAAATAATTGGGTAAGCGGTCAGAGGGATGCACTGAGTGCTGTGCGGCCATCATTCAATGAGGTACAGGAAGCTCCATGCCACCTCTTTATCAACATACTTCTGGAATGTTTAGCAAAGGCTCTGGATGAGGAAATTGACTCACCAGTCCGCTATCATGGCCCATGATGGTTTCCCACAGCGAGTCGTCAATCAAGACCTTCTTGTCTTGAATGTCCATGAGTTGACTGACACTGCGGTGGAGAGAGCCTTGGGAACAGGTCTGGCTGACTTGGTTCTGACTTGGGATGCGCAGTACAGAGAGGCTTCGGTTGCTCCTAATACTCACAGGTGTCCCAGACCGGGGGATTTTGGTATCAGCTAAGCCCTGAAAAAAAAAGTTACTGTTGGTGACTAAGGTCTAAAGAAAACAGTCTTGAAGTAGGATAGAAAATCATGTGTCACATGTCATCAATGAAGGGAACGCTGTCCCCATCATCTCCTATGGAACTTAGCTCATCTGGAGTCCTGTGGCCCCTGGATTCTTGGTAAAGGTGAGATAATAAGCTGATGGTCACGTTAGATGGCCAGCATTCTTAGTGCCCCAAGAGCTCACATACTGGTGCTTTGGCTATTGTTCCCTGTGGACTAAGGCTGCTGCATCGCAAAGCAGTAGGGTGAGGGGTCGGGTTAGCAAGGTAGTCTCTTCATGGGTGTCAGCATAGAGCCTCCTTCTTGAGAACAGCCCTTCCCCAGAGCAAAGTTAGCAATGTTCTCTCATGGTCAGTCACTAAGTGAGCACAACTGTATTTCACTTTAAAGTTCCTGGATTTATGTAGGGAACCTGACTCCTCCCTCCCTCTTTTCTCATTCCACATTGTTCCCCTTGTTATAGGATTCCAGCCTCCAAAATAAAGAGGACTCACAAAGACATCAGAAAGACAAAGGCACTCTATGATTAGGATCTAGAATGTGCCATTAGGAAGTGTAGCTGCTCTAAACATCTGAGGGTTCTGATTTAGCTGATTTAACCAATCAGTGAAGTGTTCTGCTTTTCACCGTGCCATCAACACACCATGCAAAGATCGTGCATTCATGCAGCACACAGAGGTACCTCAAAGTGCATGGTGTAACTTTTTAGGGTAACATTGCTTGACACATCAGATACATCAGCCACGGAGTCAAACTGAAAACAAAAGTGCGGTATCAGTGTTTGGAACGTTTTAAAACAAGTTCTTTGGAGGGAGGAAACAAGATAGCAGAATAGAAGGACGTGGAGCTCACCTCCTCCCACAAATACATCAAAAATACATCTACATGTAGAATAATTCTCATGTAATACCTTACTGAACTAGGGCAACAGATATCAGACACCCAGAAGTGCAAGAAAGAACTCCACATAACTGCGTAGGGCAAAAGAAAAAAAAAGAAATCGGGATGGACCTGCACCCCTGGCCGGGAGCTGTGCAAGAGGAAACGTTCCTACATCCTGGGAAGCACCTTCACTGGCGGGGAGATCAGCTGGGACAGAAAGGGAGCTTCAGAGGCTCGGAAGAGAGTGCAACAACTGGTTGGCGGCAGGCAGAACAGAGAGAGATGGGCACAGAGGATCGGTGCCACCTTGTTGCAATCCCCAGCCCAAGATGCATGCCTACTGGTATGTGCAGAGGCTGGGTGCTGAAACTCAGGCTTCAGAGGACAGCCCGGGGGAGAGGACTAGGGTTGGCGGCATGGAGACAGACTGAAGGGGCTGGAGTGTGGTATGGGCCACAGCTGGGGTGTACACAGAAGAAGCCTGGGCCTGCTATAGAGGCAAAGTGCCATTACTAAAGGGCGTGTGAAGGGAGGGGTGAAGCCTGCCATACAGCCTCTTTCTCCCTGCTGCCTCTATGAGCTCTGGGAGCAGGACAGTGGGTGCTCCCATGGCTCAGACAAGTCCGGCCTCAGCAGCTGTGGGCTTTGCGGTCACATGCACGTGGAGGCGGGGCTGGGGTCTGGGATGCTTCCATAGCTCCCATGGCAGGTCCAGATGTGTGACTACTGCAGTCCTGGTACCCAACTTCAGTGGATCCGCACCTAAGGATCTGTGCTGGTGGGTTTGTGAAAACGGTGGCTTTGTGAAAACAGTGCCTGAGGGACACCAGGGCCAACTGCCTGAATTCCCACAGTGGAGGCGGTGCCGAGGGCAGTGCCAACCACAGTGTACTTTGTGAGCCTGCACAGGTGACACCACAGAATGCACTCCCTGGTAGACAGCTCCGGCAAAGGAAGACTCAGTGGCCCCTCTCCCAGCAGGAACACTCCACTCCCGTCTACCTCACACTGCAGCTCAGAAACCGTTCTGAGGCCTTCTACTCCAACAACTCAGGAGCAGACTCTGCCCCTGACAGGGCAGTGACAACCACAGAGCAAAGAGGAGGCCTGCTAAATATCTAAAGGCAGCAAGAGAAAAACAAAGAGTTAATTACAAGCAAACCTCCATAAGGCTATCAGCTGCTTTCTCTACAGAAATGTTGCAGACCAGGAAGGAGTGGCAAGATATATTCAAAGTCCTGAAAGGGAAAAATATATAACCTAGGATACTCTAGCCTGCAAGCTTATCATTTGGAATAGAAGTAGAGATAAAGAATTTCTCAAACAAGCAAAAACTAAAAAAATACAGCAGTACTAAGCCTATCCTAAAGGAAATATCAAAACGTCTTCTCTAAATAGAAAAGAAGCAAGAATCTATAGGAAACAGAAAATCTCAGTTTGAAACTAAATCACTTAAATAAGCCAGTACACATATTAAAAGAAAAAATTTCTGTGAAAGCGATGATAACCAAAAGGATGAAAAAAGGATGAACATGAAGATGTAAAAGAAGGCATCAAAATCATAAAATGTGGGAGAGGAGAGTAAGAAAATGTAGATTTTTTTCCCAGAATGTGTTTGAGACTACATGACTACCAGTCTAAAACCAGTAGATATAGGAAGGGGCTAATATACTTGAAAAACAAGGTAACCAGAAATCAAAAACATACAATAAATTCACAAAAACCAAAAAGAAGAGAACACAAGAAAAATACGAAAGAAAATCATCAAACCACAAAAGGAAAAACAAAAGAAAAAGAAAGAGACAAAGAAGAAATACAATATCAATGGGAAAACAAGGTTTAAAATGACAATAAAATATCAATAATTATCTTAAATGTCAATGGACAGAATGCTCCAATCAAAAGCCATAGAGTGGCAGATTGGATAAACAACAAGAGCCTACAATATGCTGCCTACAAGAGACCCACTTTCGGGCAAAGGACACACATAGGTGGAAAGTGAGGGGATGTAAAAAGATATTCCACGCAAACAGAAATGACAAGAAACTGGGGGTCACAATACTCATATCAGACAAAATAGACATTAAAACAAAGTCTAAAAAGAAAGATAAAGAAGGACAGTATATAATGGTAAACGGATCAATACAAGAAGAGGATATTACACTTGTCAACATATATGCACCCAGTATAGGAGGACCCAAATACATAAAACAAATACTAACAGACATAAAGAGAGAAACTGATGGGAATACAATAATAGTAGGAGACTTTAACACCCCACTCACATCAATGGAAAGATTTTTTAGACAGAAAATCAACAAGGCAACAGAGCTCTGAAATGATACAATAGAACAGTTAGACTTAATTGATACTTTCAGGACATTACATCTAAAAAAAGCAGAATACACATTCTTTTCAAGTGCACATGGAACATTGCCTAGGATTGACCACATACAAGGGCACAAAACAGTCAACAAATTTAAGAGTACAGAAATTATTTCAAGCATTTTTTCTGACCACAATGGCATGAAACTAGAAATCAACCACAGAAAAAGAAATGAGGAAAAAAGAAAAACAATTACATGAAGACTAAACAACATGCTATTAAAAAGCCAATGGGCCAACGATAAAAACAAAGAAAAAATTAAAAAATACCTTGAGGCAAATGACAATGAAAACACAACCATGCAAAATCTATGGGATGCATCAAAAGTTCTTAGAGAGAAGTTCATAGTGATACAGGCCTTCTTCATGAAACAAGAAAAGTTGAAAAAAACCTAACCCACCACCTAAAAGAATTAGAAAAAAAAAAAGAATAAACAAAACCTAAAGTCAGCAGAAAGAAGGAAATAATAAAGATCAGTGAAGAAATAAATAAAATAGAGATTTAAAAAAAAAACAATAGAAAAAATCAATAAAACCAAGAGCTGGTTCTTTGAAAGGGTAAACATAATTGACAAACCTCTGGCTAGGCTCACCAAGAAGAAAAGAGAGAAGACTCAAATAAAATAAGAAAGGAAAGAGGAGAAAGCACAACTGATACTGCAGAGATACAAAAAACCATAAGAGAATACTATGAACAATTATATGCCAACAAATTCAGCAACCTAGTAGAAATGGACAAGTTTCTAGAAACATACAGTCCACCAAAAATGAATGAAGAAGAAATAGATAATTTGAAAAGACCAGTCACTAGAAATGAAATAGAATTTGTAATAAAAATACTCCTTACAAACAAAAGTCCAGGACCAGATGGCTTCACAGGCAAATTCTACCAAACATACAAAAAACTTACCCCAATCCTTCTCAAACTCTTCCAAAAGACTGAAGAGGAGGGAACACTCCCAAAGACATTCCATGAAGTAACCATCACCCTGATACCAAAACGAGATAAAGACACCACCAAAAAAGAAAATTACAGGCCAATATCTTTGATGAATATAGATGCAAAAATTCTCAATAAAATATTAGCAAACCAAATCAAACAATACATAAAAAAGATCATACACCACAACCAACTTGGATTCATCCCAGGGTCACAATGATGGTTTGACATACGTAAATCAATCAATGTAATGCACCACATCAAAAAAAAAAGACAAACACCACATGATCACCTCAGTAGATGCAGAAAAAGCATTTGATAAAATTCAACATTGATTCATGATAAAAACCCTTGAAAAGTGGATAGAGAGGGAACATATCTCAACATAATAAAAGCTATTTATGACAAACCCATAGCCAATATAATACTCAATGGTGAAAAGCTGAAAGCGTTCCTGCTAAAATCTGGAACAAGACAAGGATGCCCATGGTCAACACTTCTATTCAACATAGTATTGGAAGTCCTAGCCACAACAATTAGACAAGAAAAAGAAATAAAATATGTTCAAATTGGTAGGGAAGAGGTAAAATTGTCATTATATGCAGATGACATGATACTACATAGAGAAAACCCTAAAGACTCCACACAAAAACTACTAGAACTGATAAATTCAGCAAAGTAGCAGGATACAAGATTAACATACAGAAATCGGTTGCATTTCTTTATACTAACAATGAAATATCAGAAAGGGAATGTAGACAAACAATACCCTTTAAAGTTGCATCAAAAAATAAAATAAAATAAAATACTTAGGAATAAAATTCACCAAGAAGGTGAAATACTTATATGCTGAGAACTACAAAACATCAATAAAGGAAACTGAAGATGATAAAAAAAAATGGAAAGATATCCCATGCTCTTGGATTGGAAGAATTAATATTGTTAAAATGGCCATACTATCCAAAGCAATCTATAGATTTAACACGACCCCTATCAAATTATCCATGACATTTTTCACAGAACTAGAACAAATAACACTAAAATTTATATGGAACCTAAAAAGACCCAGAATTGCCAAAGCAATTCTCAGGAAAAAGAACAAAGCAGGAGGCATAACCCTCCAAGACTTCAGACAATATTACAAATCTACAGTTATCAAAACAGTGTGGTATTGGCAGAAAAAACACACATGGATCAATGGAATAGAAGAGCTCCAAAATAAACTCACACACCTATGGACAATTAATCATCAACAAAGGAGGAAAGAACATACAATGGGGAAAAGAAAATCTCTTCAGTAAGTGGTGTTGGGAAAGTTGGACAGCCACATGCAAATCAATGAAGTTAGAACATACCTTCACACCATGCACAAAAATAAACTCAAAATGGCTTAAAGACAAATATAAGACATGACATCATAAAACTCTTAGAAAAGAACATAGGCAAAACAGTCTCTGACATAAATCATACCATTTTCGTAGGTCAGTCTCCCAAGGCAATAAAAATAAAAACAAAATAAACAAATGGGACGTAATCAAACTTATCAGCTTTTGACAGCAAAGGAAACCATAAACCAAATGAAAAGACAACCTACAGACTGCGAGAAAATACTTGCAAATGATGTGACCAATAAAGGGCTTAATTTTCAAAATATACAAACAGCTCATACAACCCAATAACAACAAAAACAAACAAACAACACAATTAAAAAATGGGCAAAATACCTAAATATACATTTCTCCAAAGAAGACATACAGATGGTCAATAGGCACATGAAAAGATGCTCATCATCGCTAATTTTTAGAGAAATGCAAATCAAAACTACAATGAGGTACCACCTCACACCAATCAGAATGGGCATCGTTAAAAAATCTGCAAATAACAAATGCTGGAGGGGGTTGTGGAGAAAAGGGAACCCTCCTACACTGTTGGTGGGAATGTCAATTGGTGCCGCCACTATGGAAAACAGTATGGAGGTTCCTCAAAAAACTAAAAATAGAGTCGCTATATGATCCAGCAATCTCACTCCTGGACATATATCCAGACAAAATTATAATTCAAAAAGATACATGCACCCCTATGTTCATAGCAGCACTATATTCACAATAACCAAGACGTGGAAACAACCTAAACATCCACTGACAGACTGACAGATGCACGGATAAGGGAGATGTGGTGTATTTATACAATGAATATTACTGAGCCATAGAAAAGAATGAAATAGATGCCTGGGTGGAGGACAAGATGGCAGAGTAGAAGGACCTGAGTTCACTTCTTCTCAAGAAAACACCAAAATCACAACTAACTGCTGAACAACCATCGACAGAAAAGACCGGAACCTAACAAAAAAGATATTCTATGTACAAAGACAAAGAAGAAGACACAATGAGATGGTAGGAGGGGTGCATTCATGATACAATCAAATCCCACACCTGCCAGGTGGGTGACACACAAACTGGAAAATAATTATATCACAGAGGGTCTCCCACAGGAGTGAGAGTTCTGAGCCTATGTCATGCTGCCCAGTCTGGGGGTTTGGCATCAGGAGGAGCAGCCCCCAGAGCACTTGGTTTTGAAGGCCTGTGGGACTTGATTGCAGGAACTCCATAGGACTGGAGGAACCATAAACTCCACTCTTGGAGGACACACACAAGGTCTTGTGCACCCTGGGACCCAGGGAAAAAGCAGTGACTTCACAGAAGCCTGGGTCAGACCTACCTGCTGGTCTGGGTGGGTCTCCTGGAGAGGTAGGAGGGCAACTGTGTCTCACTGCAGGGACAAGGACACTGGTGTCAAGGTACTGGGGAGCACTTATTGGTATGAGCTGTCTGCAGGCCTCCATTTTGATGCCAAGAACTGGCCACACCCAACAGCCTGCATGCTCCAGTGCTGGGTCACCTCAGGCCAAACAACCAACAGGGCAGGAACATAGCCTCACCCATCAGCAGACAGGCTGTTTAAAGTCTTCCTCAGTCCACAGCCACCTCTAAACACACCTGTTGATATGGCCCTGCCAAACAGAGGGAAAAGACCCAGCTCCAACCACCAGTAGGCAGGCACCAGTCTCTCCCACCAGGAAGCCTGCACAAGCCTCTTAGACCAGCCTCACTCACCAGGGGACAGACACCAGAAGCAAGAGAAACTACAATCCTGCAGCTTGTGGGACCGCAAACACAGAAAGTTAGACAAAATAGGATGGCAGAGGAATATGTTCCAGACGAAGGAACAAAATAAAACCCCAGAAGAACAACTAAGTGAAGTGGAGCTAGTCAATCTATCCGAAAAAAGACTTCAGAGTAATGAGAGTAAAGATGATCCAAGATCTCAGAAAAAAATGGAGGAACAGACTGAGAAGTTACAAGAAATGTTTAACAAAGAACTAGAAGATCTAAGGAACAAAGTTGAACATACAATAACTGAAATGAAAAATACACTAGAAAGAATCAATAGCAGAATGAATGAGGCAGAAGATTGGATACGTGAGCTCAAAGTCAGAATAGTGGAAATCACTGCTGTAGAACAGAATAAAGAAAAAAGAATGAAAAGAAATGAGGACAGTTTAAGGGACTTCCCTGGTGGCACAGTGGTTAAGCATCTGCCTGCCAATGCAGGGGACATGGGTTCGAGCTCTGGTCTGGGAAGATCCCACATGCCGCGGAGCAACTAAGTCCGTGTGTCACAACTACCGAGCCTGCACTCTACAGCCCACAAGCCACAACTACTGAGCCCATGTGCCACAACTCCTCAAGCCCACACGCCTAGAGACCATGCTCTACAACAAAAGAAGCCACCGAAGTGAGAAGCCAACGCACTGCAACGAAGAGTAGTCCCTGCTCACCGCAACTAGAGAAAGCCCACTCGCAGCAACGAAGACCCAAAACAGCGGGGAGGAGTTCAAGGTGGCGGAAGAGTAAGACGGGGAAATCAACTTCCTCCCCACAAATACATCAGAAATACATCTACATGTGGAACAACTCCTACATAACACATACTAAACGCTGGCAGAAGACCTCAGACCTCCCAAAAGGCAAGAAACTCCCCATGTACCTGGCTAGGGTAAAAGAAAAAAGAAAAAACAGAGACAAAGAATAGGGATGGGACCTGCACCAGTGGGAGGGAGTTGTGAAGGAGGAAAGGTTTCCACACACTAGAAGCTCCTTCGCGGGCGGAGACTGTGGGTGGCGGAGGAGGGGAGCTTCAGAGCCATGGAGGAGAGCGCAGCAACAGGGGTGTGGAGGGCAAAGCGGAGAGATTCCCGAACAGAGGATCAGTGCCGACCAGCACTCACCAGCCCAAGAGGCTTGTCTGCTCACCCGCCGGGACGGGTGGAGGCTGGGAGCTGAGGCTCGGGCTTCGGTCGGATCCCAGGGAGAGGACTGGGGTTGGCTGCGTGAACACGGCCTGAAGGGGGCTAGTGCGCCACAGCTACCCGGGAGGTAGTCCGGGAAAAAGTCTGGAGCTGCCGAAGAGGCAAGAGACTTTTTCTTGCCTCTTTGTTTCCTGGTGCGCGAGGAGAGGGGATTAAGAGCGCTGCTTAAAGGAGTGCCAGAGACGGGCACAAGACGTGGCCATCAGCGCAGACGTCAGAGACGGGCATGAGACGCTAAGGCTTCTGCTACCACCACCAAGAAGCCTGTGTGCAAGCACAGGTCACTATCCACACCTCCCCTCCCGGGAGCCTGTGCAGCCCACCACTGCCAGGGTCCCGGGATCCAGGGACAACTTCCTGGGAGAACGCACGGTGCGCCTCAGGCTGGTGCAACGTCACGCCGGCCGCTGCTACCACAGGCTCGCCCCGCATCCGTACCCCTCCCTCCCCCCGGCCTGAGTGACCAGAGCCCCCAAATCAGCTGCTCCTTTAACCCCGTCCTTTCTGAGCAAAGAGCGGATGCCCTCAGGCGACCTACATGCAGAGGCGGGTCCAAATCCAAAGCTGAACCCCGGGAGCTGTGCGAACAAAGAAGAGAAAGGGAAATTTCTCCCAGCAGCCTCAGGAGCAGAGGATTAAATCTCCACAATCAACTTGATGTACCCTGCATCTGTGGGACACCTGAATAGACAATGAATCAACCCAAATTGAGGAGGTGGACTTTGGGAGCAACAATATATATATATTTTTTCCCTTTTTCTCTTTTTGTGAGTGTGTATGTGTATGCTTCTGTGTGTGATTTTGTCTGTATAGCTTTGCTTTTACCATTTGTCCTAGGGTTCTGTCTGTCCATTTATTTTTTTTTAATTACTTAAAAAATTTTTTTCTTAATAATTATTTATTTTGTATTTTAATAACTTTATTTTATTTTATCTTCTTCGTTCTTTCTTTCTTTTCTTGCTCCCTTTTATTCTGAGCCGTGTGGATGACAGGCTCTTGGTGCTCCAGCCAGGCATCAGGGCTGTGCCTCTGAGGTGGGAGAGCCAGGTTCAGGACACTGGTCCAAAAGAGACCTCCTAGTTCCATGTAATATCAAACGGTGAAAAGCTCCCAGAGATCTCCATCTCAAAGCCAAGACCCAGCTCCACTCCACGACCAGCAAGCTACAGTGCTGGACACCCTATGCCAAACAACTAGCAAGACAGGAACACAACCCCATCCATTAGCAGAGAGGCTGCCTAAAATCATAATAAGGCCACAGACACCCCAAAACACACCACCAGACGTGGACCTGCCCACAAGAAAGACAAGATCCAGCCTCATCCACCACAACACAGGCACTAGTCCCCTCCACCAGGAAGCCTATACAACCCACTGAACCAACCTTACCCACTGGGGACAGACACCGAAAAAAATGGAAACTATGAACCCGCAGCCTGTGAAAAAGAGACCCCAAACACAGTAAGTTAAGCAAGATGAGAAGACAGAGAAACACACAGCAGATGAAGGAGCAAGGCAAAAACCCACCAGACCTAACAAATGAAGAGGAAATAGGCAGTCTACCTGAAAAAGAATTCAGAATAATGATAGTAAAGATGATCGAAAATCGTGGAAATAGAATGGAGAAAATACAAGAAACGTTTAACAAGGACATAGAAAAAGTAAAGAGCAAACAAACAGAGATGAACAACACAATAAATGAAATTAAAAATTCTCTAGAAGGGATCAACAGCAGAATAACTGAGGCAGAAGAACGGATAGGTGACCTGGAAGATAAAATAGTGGAAATAACTACTGCAGAGCAGAATAAAGAAAAAAGAATGAAAAGAATTGAGGACAGTCTCAGAGACCTCTGGGACAACATTAAACGCACCAACATTCGAATTATAGGGGTCCCAGAAGAAGAGAAAAAGAAAGGGACTGAGAAAATATTTGAAGAGATTATAGTTGAAAACTTCCCTAATATGGGAAAGGAAATAGTTAATCAAGTCCAGGAAGAACAGAGTCCCATACAGGATAAATCCAAGGAGAAACACACCAAGACACATATTAATCAAACTATCAAAAATTAAATACAAAGAACAAATATTAAAAGCAGCAAGGGAAAAACAACAAGTAACACATAAGGGAATCCCCATAAGGTTAACAGCTGATCATTCAGCAGAAACTCTGCAAGCCAGAAAGGAGTGGCAGGACATATTTAAAGGGATGAAAGAGAAAAACTTACAACCAAGATTACTCTACCCAGCAAGGATCTCATTCAGATTTGATGGAGAAATTAAAAGCTTTACAGACAAGCAAAAGCTAAAAGAATTCAGCACCACCAAAGCAGCTTTACAACAAATGCTAAAGGAACTTCTCTAGGCAGGAAATACAAAAGAAGGAAAAGACCTACTATAACAAACCCAAAACAATTAAGAAAATGGTAATAGGAACATACATATCGATAATTACCTTAAATGTAAATGGATTAAATGCTCCAACCAAAAGACATAGACTGGCTGAATGGATACAAAAACAAGACCCGTATATATGCTGTCTACAAGAGACCCACTTCAGACCTAGGGACACATACAGACTGAAAGTGAGGGGATGGAAAAAGATATTCCATGCAAATGGAAATCAAAAGAAAGCTGGAGTAGCAATTCTCATATCAGACAAAATAGACTTTAAAACAAAGACTATTACAAGAGACAAAGAAGGACACTACAGAATTATCAAGGGATCAATCCAAGAAGAAGATATAACAATTATAAATATATATGCACCCAACATAGGAGCACCTCAATACATAAGGCAACCGCTAACAGCTATAAAAGAGGAAATCGACAGTAACACAATAATCATGAGAGATTACTACAAGCAACTATATGCCAATAAAATGGACAACCTGGAAGAAATGGACAAATTCTTAGAAAGGCACAACTTTCCGAGACTGAACCAGGAAGAAATAGAAAATATGAAGAGACCAGTCACAAGCACTGAGATTGAAACTGTGATTAAAAATCTTCCAACAAACAAAAGCCCAGGACCAGATGGCTTCACAGGCGAATTCTATCAAACATTCAGAGAGGAGCTAACACCTATACTTCTCAAGCTCTTCCAAAATGTAGCAGAGGGAGGAACACTCCCAAACTCATTCTATGAGGCCACCATCACTCTGATACCAAAACCAGACAAAGATGTCACACAGAAAGAAAACTACAGGTCAATATCACTGATGAACATAGAGGCAAAAATCCTCAACAAAATACCAGCAAACAGAATCCAACAGCACATTAAAAGAATCATACACTATGATCAAGTGGGGTTTATCCCAGGAATGCAAGGATTCTTCAGTATATGCAAATCAATCAACGTGATACACCATATTAACAAATTGAAGGAGAAAAACCATATGATCATCTCAATAGATGCAGAGAAATCTTTCAACAAAATTCAACACCCATTTATGATAAAAGCCCTGCAGAAAGTAGGCATAGAGGGAAATTTCCTCAACATAATAAAGGCCATATATGACAAACCCACAGCCAACATCGTCCTCAATGGTGAAAAACAGAAACCATTTCCACTATGATCAGGAACAAGACAAGGTTGCTCACTCTTACCAATATTATTCAACATAATTTTGGAAGCTTTGGCCACAGCAATCAGAGAAGAAAAAGAAATAAAAGGAATCCAAATCACAAAAGAAGAAGTAAAGCTGTCACTGTTTGCAGTTGACATGATACTATACATAGAGAATCCTAAAGATGCCACCAGAAAACTATTAGAGCTAATCAATGAATTTGGTAAAGTAGCAGGATACAAAATTAATGCACAGAAATCTCTTGCATTCCTATACAGTAATAATGAAAAATCTGAAAGTGAAATTAACAAAACACTCCCATTTACCATTGCAAGAAAAAGAATAAAATATCCAGGAATAAACCTACCTAAGGAGACAAAAGACC
This sequence comes from Eubalaena glacialis, assembly GCF_028564815.1. Classification (NCBI taxonomy): domain Eukaryota; kingdom Metazoa; phylum Chordata; class Mammalia; order Artiodactyla; family Balaenidae; genus Eubalaena; species Eubalaena glacialis. The sequence continues at coordinate 14,876,906 of NC_083718.1, forward strand.
TGTATGCAGAAAACTATAAGACACTGATGAAAGAAATTAAAGATGATACAAACAGATGGAGAGATATACCGTGTTCTTGGATTGGAAGAATCAACACTGTGAAAATGACTCTACTATCCAAAGCAATCTACAGATTCAATGCAATCCTTATCAAACTACCACTGGCATTTTTCACAGAACTAGAACAAAAAATTTCACAATTTGTATGGAAACACAAAAGACCCCGAATAGGCAAAGAAATCTTGAGAAAGAAAAATGGAGCTGGAGGTATCAGGCTCCCTGACTTCAGACTATACTACAAAGCTACAGTAATCAAGACAGTATGGTACTGGCACAAAAATAGACTATAGGTCAATGGAACAGGATAGAAAACCCAGAGATAAACCCATGCACGTATGGTCACCTTATCTTTGATAAAGGAGGCAGGAATATACAGTGGAGAAAAGACAGCCTCTTCAATAAGTGGTGCTGGGAAAACTGGACAGCTACATGTAAAAGAATGAAATTAGAACACTTCCTAACACCATACACAAAAATAAAGTCAAAATGGATTCAAGACCTAAATGTAAGGCCAGACACTATCAAACTCTTACAGGAAAACATAGGCAGAACACTCTATGACATAAATCACAGCAAGATCCTTTTGGACCCACCTCCTAGAGAAATGGAAATAAAAACAAAAATAAACAAATGGGACCTAATGAAACCTAAAAGCTTTTGCACAGCAAAGAAAACCATAAACAAGACGAAAAGACAATCCTCAGAATGGGAGAAAATACTTGCAAATGAAGCAACTGACAAAGGATTAATCTCCAAAACATACAAGCAACTCATGCAGCTCAATATCAAAAACCCAAACAACCCAATCCAAAAATGGGCAGAAGACCTAAATAGACAGTTCTCCAAAGAAGATATACAGATTGCCAACAAACACATGAAAGGACGCTCAACATCACTAATCATTAGAGAAATGCAAATCAAAAGTACAATGAGATATCATCTCACACCAGTCAGAATGGCCATCATCAAAAAATCTACAAACAATAAATGCTGGAGAGGGTGTGGAGAAAAGGGAACCCTCTTGCACTGTTGGTGGAATGTAAATTGATACAGTCACTATGGAGAACAGTATGCAGGCTGCTTAAAAACTAAAAATAGAACTACCATACGACCCAGCAATGCCACTACTGGGCATATACCCTGAGAAAACCATAATTCAAAAAGAGTTATGTACCAAAATGTTCACTGCAGCTTTATTTACAATAGCCAGGACATGGAAGCAACCTAAGTGTCCATCAACAGATGAATGGATAAAGAAGATGTGGCACATATATACAATGGAATATTACTCAGCCATGAAAAGGAATGAAACAGTTATTTGTAGTGAGGTGGATGGACCTAGAGACTGTCATACAGCGTGAAGTAAGTCAGAAAGAGAAAAACAAATACCGTATGCTAACACATATATATGGAATCGAAATAAAAAAAAAAACGGAAAATAAATGCTCAGAAGAACCTAGGGGCAAGACAGGAATAAAGATGCAGACCTACTAGAGAATGGACTTGAGGATACGGGGATGGGGATGGGTAAGCTGGGACAAAGTGAGACAGTGGCATGGACATATATACACTACCAAACGTAAAATAGATAGCTAGTGGGAAGCAGCCACATAGCACAGGGAGATCAGCTCGGTGCTTTGTGACCACCTAGAGGGGTGGGATAGGGAGGGTGGGAGGGAGGGAGATGCAAGAGGGAAGAGATATGGGGACATATGTATATGTATAGCTGATTCACTTTGTTATAAAGCAGAAACTGACACACCATTGTAAAGCAATTATACTCCAATAAAGATGTTAAAAATTTAAAAAAAAGTTTATAAAAATAAAAGGGGGAAAAGTGCAGTCTTAAAAAAAAAAAAAGACCCAACACAGCCAAAAATAAATTAAAAATAAATAAATTAATTAATTAAAAAAAAAAAAAGAAATGAGGACAGTTTAAGATATCTCTTAAACATTAAATGCACCAACATCTGCTTTAAAACAAATGCTAAAGGAACCTTTCTAGATGGAAAAGAAAAGGCCACAACTGGAAACAAGAAAATTATGAAATGGGAAAGCTCACTGGTAAATGCAAACATATAGTAAAGGTAGGAAATCACTCACACATAAATATGATGTCAAAACCAGCAATCATGAGAAGAGGAGAGTACAAATGCAGGATATTGGAAACGCATTTGAAATTAAGAGTCCAGCAACTTAAAACAATCTTGTATATACATAGACTGCTATATCAAAACCTCATGGTAATCGCAAATCAAAAATCTACAATAGATATACCCTCAAAAAAGAAAAAGGAATCCAAACACAACACTAAAGAGAGTCATCGAATCACTAAAGAAGAGAACAAAAGAGGAAGGGGAGAAAAAAGACCTACAAAAACAATTCCAAAATAATCAACAAAATGGCAATAAATACATATTGGTAATTACCATAAATATAAGTGGTTTAAATGCTCCAACCAAAAGACATAGACTGTCTGAATGGATACAAAAACAAAACCCATATATATGCTGTCTACAAGAGAACCACTTCAGATCTAGGGAAACACAGACTGAAAGTGAGGGGATGGAAAAGTTATTCCATGTAAATGGAAATCAAAGGAAAGTTGGGGTAGCAATACTCATATCAGACAAAATAGACTTTAAAATAAAGACTGTTACAAGAGACAAAAATATAACACTGCAGAATCATCACAGGATCAATTCAAGAAGAAGATATAACAATTTTAAATATATATTCACCCAATATATGAGCATCTCAATATATAAGGCAAATGCTAATAGCCATAAAAGTAGAAATTGACAGTAACACAATAATACTGGGGGACTTTAACACTCCACTTACATCAATGGACAGATCATCCAGATAGAAAATCACTAAGAAAACACAGGCCTCAAATGTTACGTTAGACCAGATAGACTTAATTGAAATTTATAGAGCATTCCACCAGAAAGCAGCAGAATATACATTCTTTTCAAGTGCACGTGGAACATTCTCCAGGATAGATCACAAGCTGGGCCACAAAGCAAGCCTTGGTAAATTTAAGAAAACTGAAATCATATCAAGTATCTTTTCTGACCACAACACTATTACGTTAGAAATCAACTACAAGAAAAAACCTGTAAAACACAGAAACACGTGGAGGCTAAACAATATCTTACTAAACAACCAATGGATCATTGAAGAAATCAAGAAGGAAATTAAAAAATACCTAGAGATAAATGAAAACGAGAATGTGATGATCCAGAACCTCTGGGATTCAGCAAAAGCAGTTTTATTAGGGAATATTATAGCAATACATTCTTACCTCAAGAAACAAGAAAAATCCCCAATAAAAAACCTAACCATATACCTAAAGCAACTAGAGAAAGAAGAATAAACAAAACCCAAAATTAGTATAAGGAAAGAAATCATAAAGATCAGAGCAGAAATAAAGGAAATAGAGAAGAAGAAAACAATAGAAAAGATCAATGAAACTAAAAGCTGGTTCTTTGAAAGGATAAACAAAATTGATAAAACTTATGCAGACTCAATCAAGAAAAAAAGAGAGGGGGCTCAAATCAAGAAAGTTAGAAATGAAAAAGGAGAAGTTACAACTGACACCACAGAAATACAAATGATCATAAGAGACTACTACAAACAACTCTATGCCAATAAAATGGACAACCTAGAAGAAATGGACAAATTCTTAGAAAGGTGCAATCTCCCAAAACTGAACTAGGAAGAAATATAAAATATGTACAGACCAATCACAAGCACTGAAATTGAAACAATGATTAAAATATTCCCAAGAAACAAAAGTCCAGGACCAGATGGCTTCACAGGCGAATTCTATCAAACACTTAGACAAGAGTTAACACCTATCCTTCTGAAACTCTTCCAAAATATTGCAGAGGTAGGAATACTCCCAAACTCATTTTATGAGGCCACCGTCACCCTGATACCAAAATCAGACAAAGATATCACAAAAAAAGAGAATTACAGGACTATGTCACTGATGAACACAGACACAAAAATCCTCAACAAAATACTAGCAAACCCAACCCAACAATACATTAGATGGATCATACACCAGGATCAAGTGGGATTTATTCCAGGGATGCAAGGATTTTTCAATACCACAAATCAACCAGGGTGATACACCACATTAACAAATTGAAGAGTAAAACCATATGATCATCTCAATAGGTGCAGAGAAAGCTTTTGACAAAATTCAACACCCATTTATGATAAAAACTCTCCAGAAACTGGGCATAGAGGGAACATACCTCAATATAATAAAGGCCATATATGACAAACCCACAGCTAACATAATTCTCAGGTGAGAAGCTGAAAGCATTCCCTCTAAGGTCAGGAACAAGACAAGGATGTCTACTCTCACTACTTTTATTCAACATAGTTTTGGAAGTCCTAGCCATGGCAATCAGAGAAGAAAAGGAAATAAAATGAATCCAAATTGGAAAAGAAGAAATAAAATGGTCAATGTTTGCAGATGACATGATACTATACGTAGAAAATCCTAAAGATGTTACCAGATGATAACTACAGCTCATCAATGAATTTGGTAATGTTGCAGGACACAAAATTAATACACAGAAATCTGTTGAATTTCTATATGCTAACAACGAAAGATCAGGAAGAGAAATTAAGGAAACAATCCCATTTACCATCGCATCAAAAAGAATAAAATACCTAGGACTACACCTACCTAAGGAGGCAAAAGACCTGTACTCTGAAAACTATAAGACACTGATGAAAGAAATCGACCATGACACAAACAGAAAGGAAGATATACCATGTTCTTGGATTGGAAGAATCAATATGGTCAAAATGAATATACTACCCAAGGGAGTCTACAGATTCAAGCCATCCCTATCATATTACCACTGGTATTTTTGCAGACCTAGAACAAAAAAATCTTAAAATGTGTATGGAAACACAAAAGACCCTGAATAGCCAAAACAACGTTGAGAAAGAAAAATGGAGCTGAAGGAATGAGGCTCCCTGACTTCAGACTATACTATAAAGCTACAGTAATCAAAACAGTATGGTACTGGCACAAAAACAGAAATAGAGATCAAGGGAATGTGATAGAAGGCCCATAAATAAACCCAGGCAACTATGATCAATTAATCTATGACAAAGGAGGCAACAATTTACAATGAAGAGAAGACAGTCTCTTCAAGAAGTTCTCCTGGGAAAACTGGACAGCTAAATATAAAAGAATTAAATTAGAACATTCTCTAACACTGTACACAAAACTAAACTCAAAATGGATTAAATACATAAATGTAAGACTGGATACGGTAAAACTTTTAGAGGAAAATATAGGCAGAACACTCTTTGACTTAAATTGCAGCATCTTATTGGATCCACCCTTAGAGTAATGAAAATAAAACCAAAAATAAACAAATGGGACCTAATTAAACTTAAAAGCTTTGCACAGCAAAGGAAACCATAAACAAAATGAAAAGACAACCCACAGAATGGGAGAAAATATCTGCAAATGAAGTGATCCACAGGGATAGATCTCCAAAATTTACAAATAGCTCATGCAACTCTATATCAAAAAAACAAAGATCCCAATCAAAAAACGGGCAGAAGATGTAAATAGATATTTCTCCAAAGAAGACATACAGATGGCCAAAAAGCACATGAAAAGATGCTCAACATCACTAATATTAGAGAAATGCAAATCAAAAGTACAACAAGGTACCACTGCACACCTGTCAGAACGACCATCATTAAAAATTCTACAGATAACAAAAGCTGGAGAGGGTGTGGAGAAAAGGAAACCCTCCTCCACTGTTGGTGGGATTGTAAGTTGGTGCAGCCACTGTGGAAAACAGTATGGAGGTTCCTCAGAAAACTAAAAATAGAACTACCATATGATCCAGTAATTCCACTCCTGGACATATAGCCAGAAAAGAGGAAAACTCTAATTCAGAAAGATACACACACCCCAATGTTCACAGCAGTACTATTTATAATAGCCAAGACATGGAAGCAATGTGAATGTCCATCAACAGATGAGTAGATAAAGAAGATGTGGTACATATATATAATGGAATATTACTCAGTCATAAACAAGAATAAATAATGCCATTTGCAGCAATATGGAAGGACCTAGAGATTATCATACGAAGTGAAGTAAGTCAGACAGAAAAAGACAAATATCATATGATATCACTTATATGTGGAATCTAAAAATGATACAAATGAACTTATTTACAAAACAGAAACAAACTCACAGCCTTAGAAAACAAGCTTATGGTTACAAAAAGGGGAAAGGTGGGGGGAGGAATAAATTAGGAGGTTGGGATTAACATATACACACTACTATATATAAAACAGATAATCAACAGGGACCTAATGTATAGCACAGGGAACTCTACTCAATACCATGTAACAACCTATATTGGAAAAAAATCTGAAAAAGAATAGATATATGTATATGTATTATTAAATCACTTTGCTGTACAGCTGATACTAACACATCATTGTAAATCAACTATACTGCAATATAAAATAAAAATTTAAAAAAAGAATGAAATAATGCCAGTTGCAGCAACATGTATGGACCTAGAGATTATCATACTAAGTGAATTAAGTCAGATAAAGACAAATATCATATGATATCACTTATATGTGGAATCTAATTAAAACATGATACAAATGAACTGAGTTACAAAACAGAAACAGACTCACAGATCTCGAAATCAAACTTAAGGTTACCAAAGGGGAAGTGTTGGGATAAGTGATAAATTAGGAGATTTGGATTAACATATACTAACTACTATGTATAAAATTAATAACTAATAAGGACCTACTGTATAGCATAGGCAACTGTACTCAATATTCTGTAATAACCTATATGGGAAAAGAATCTGAAAAAGAATGGAGATTTTATATATATATATTATATAATATACATATATATTATATATATATACACACACATATATATATAATTAGTCTGATTTACTTTGCTGTGCATGTGAAACTAACACAACATTGTAAATCAACTCTACTCCTATAAAAATTAAAAAAAAAAAGCTTTTGCACTGCAAAGGAAACCACTGACAAAACGAAAAGATAACCCACAGAATGGGAAAAAATATTTGCAAATGATGTGACCAAAAAGGGATTAATCTTCAAAATATAAAAACAGCTCATGCAGCTCAATATTAAGAAAAACAATCAACACAATAAAAAAAAAATGGGCAGAAGACATAAATCAACACTTCTCCACAGAAGACATACAGATGGGCAAAAAGCACATGAAAAGATGCTCAATATTGCTAATTATTAAAGAACTGCAAATCAAAACTATAATGAGGTACCACCTCACACTGGTCAGAATGGCCTTCATTAAAAAGTCCACAAACAATAAATGCTGGAGAGGGTTAGGAGAAAAGGGAACCCTCCTACACTGTTGATGGGAATGTAAATTGGTGCAGCCACTGTGGAGAACAATATGGAGGTTCCTTAAAAAACTAAAAATAAAGTTACCATATGATACAGAAATCTCACTCTTGGGCATATATCTGGAGAAAACCATACTTTGAAAAGATACATGCACCCCAATGCTTATTGAAACACTATATACAATAGCCAAGACATGGAAGCAACCTAAATGTCCATCAACAGATGAATGGAAAAAGAAGATGTGGTACATGTATACAATGGAATATTACTCAGCCATAAAAAGAATGAAATAATGTCATTTGCAGCAACATGGATGAACCTAGAGATTATTATACTAAGTGAAGTAAGTCAGAGAAATATATGATATCACTTATATGTGGAATCTAAAAAATGATACAAATGAATTTATTTACGAAACAGAAACAGACTCACAGACATAGAAAAGAAAGTTATGGTTACCAATGGGGAAAAGTGGGGGTGGGATGAGGGATAAATTAGGAGGTTGGGATTAACATATACACACCACTATATATAAAATAGATAATCAAGAAGGACCTACTGTATAGCGCAAGGAACTCTACTCAATACTCTGTAAGAACCTACATGGGAAAAGAATCTGAAACAGCATAAATATATGTATATGTATAACTAAATCACTTTGCTATAAACCTGAAACACAACATTGTATATCAACTATACTCCAACATAAAATAAAAAATAAAAAAATAAATAAGTAAGATAAAAACTTTTCCCTGAAAGCCAAAAAAAAAAAAAAAAAAAAAGAAGAAGGAGAAATTAAAAAATACTTGAAGCAATGAGACAATGAAAACACAACCATACAAAATCTATGGGATGCAGCAAAAGCATTTCTTACATGGAAATTCATAGTGATAGAGGCCTTCTTTAGGAAACAACCTAAACCCACCACCTAAAAGAATGAGAAAAGGAACAAAGAAAACCTAAAGTCAGCAGAAGGAAGGAGATAACAAAGATCAGAGAGGAAATAAATAGAGATTAAAAAACAATAGAAAAAAATCAATAAAACCAAGAGCTGGTTCTTTGAGATAGTAAACAAAATAGACAAACCTCTGGCCAGGCTCACCAAGAAGAAATGAGGGGAGACACAAAGAAACAAAATAAGAAAGGAAAGACTAGAAATCACAACTGATACCATGGGAGGGGGGGAAAAACATAAGAGAATACTGTGAACAATTTATGCCAACAAATTGGACAAACTAGAAGAAACGGACAAGTTTCTAGAAACATACAATGCACCAAAACTGAATCAAGAAGAAATAGATAACTTGAACAGACTGATCACTAGAAGTGAAACAGAATCTGTAATTTCAAAAAACTCCTTACAAACAAAACTCCAGGACCAGAGGTCTTCACATGTGAATTCTACCAAACATACAAAGAAGAACTTATACTGATCCTTCTCAAACTCTTCCAAAAGATTGAAGAGGAAGGAACACTTCAAAAGACATTCTATGAAGACAATGCCACCCTGATACCAAAATCAGACAAAGACACTACCAAAAAAGAAAATTTCAGGCCAATATCTTTGATGAATATAGATGCAAAAATTCTCAATATAATACTAGCAAACTGAATCCAACAACACATAAAAAAGATCATACATCACACCAATTTGGGTTCATCCCAGTGTCACAAGGAGAGTTCAACATATGCAAATCAATGTGATACACCTCATCAGCAAAAGAAAAGACAAAACCACAGGATCATCTCAATACATGCAGAAAAAGCCTTTGATAAAATTCAACATCCATTCATGATAAAACCCCTTATGAAAGTGGGTATAGAGGGAACATATCTCAACATAATAAAAGCTGTTTATGACAAACTCACAACCAGTATAATATTCAATGGTGAAAAGCTGAAAGCCTTCCTGTTAAAATCTGGAACAAGACAAGGATGCCTACTCTCACCACTTCTATTCAATATAGAATTGCCAGTCCTAGCCACAGCAATTAGACAAGAAAAAGAAATAAAACGTGTTCAAATTGGTAGGGAGGAGGTAAAATTATCATTATAAGCAGATGACAAGATACTATATCTAGAATACCCTAAAGATGCCACAGAAAAACTACTAGAACTGATAAACAAATTCAGCATGGTAGCAGGATACAAAATTAATATACAGAAATTGGTTGCATTTCTTTACACTAACAATGAAATATCAGAAAGGGAATGTAGACAAACAATACCCTTTAAAGTTGCATCAAAAAAAAAAATACTTAGGAATAAACCTTACCAAGGAGATGAAAGACTTACATGCTGAGAAATACAAAACATTAATAAAGTAAATTCAAGATGATTCAAAGAATTGGAAAGACATTCCATGCTCTTGGATTGGAAGAAATAATATTGTTAAAATGGCCATACTATCCAAAGCAATCTACAGATTTAATGCGATCCCTATCAAATTACCCATGACATTTTTCACTGAACTAGATCAAATAATACTAAAATTTATATGGAACCATAAAACACCCAGACTTGCCAAAGCAATCTTGAGGAAAAAGAAAACAGTAGGAGGCATAACCCTCCAAGATTTCAGACAATACTACAAAGCAACAGTAATCAAAACAGTGTGGTACTGGCACAAAAAGACATATGGATCAATGGAACAGAATAGAGAGCCCAGAAATAAACTCACACACCTATGGTCAATTAATCTTCGACAAAGGAGGCAAGAATATACAATGGGGAAAAGACAGTCTCTTCAGCTAGTGGTGTCGGGAAAGTTGGACGGCTGCATGTAAATCAATGAAGTTAGAACACACCCTCACACCATATACAAAAATAAACTCAAAATGGCTTATAGACTTAAATATAAGACACGACACCAAAAAACTCCTAGAAGGGAACATAGGCAAAGCATTTTCTGATCTAAAATCATAAATCATACTGATTTTTTTTAGGTCAGTCTCCCAAGGCAATAGAAATAAAAGCAAAAATAAACAAATGGGACCTAATCAAACTTATAAGCTTTTGCACAGCAAATGAAATCATAAACCAAACAGAAAGACAACCTACAGTCTGGGAGAAAATATTTGCAAATGATGCGACCGATAAGGGCTTAATTTCTAAAATGTACAAACAGCTCATACAACTCAGTGCGAAAAAACAAACAACCCCAGAACTTCCCTGGTGGTCCAGGGGTTAGGATTGGTGCTTTCACTGCTGTGGCCCAATTTCAGTCCCTGGTCAGGGAACTAAAATACTGCAAGCCGCACAGTGCAGCACACACACACACACAAAATAATAATAATAATAATTAAATAAATAAAAATAAAACAACCTAATCAAAAGATGGGCAGAAGACCTAAATAGACATATCTCCAAAGAAGACATACGGCTGGCCAAGAGGCACATGAAAAGATGCTCATATTCACTAGTTATTAGAGAAATGGTAATCAAAACTACAATGAAGTACCATCTAACAAAGGTCAGAATGGTCATCATTAAAAAGTCTACAAATAACAACTGCTGGAGGGGGTGTGGAGAAAAGGGAACCCTCTTACATTCTTGGTGGGAATGTCAGTTGGTGCAGCCACTATGGAAAACAGTATGGAGGTTCCTCAAAAAACTAAAAATAGAGTTGCTATATGATCCAGCAATCCCGCTCCAGGGCATATATCCAGACAAAACTCTAATTCGAAAAGATACATGCACCACAATGTTCATAGCAGCACTATGTACAATATCCAAGACATGGAAACAACCTAAATGTCCCTGGACAGATGTGTGGATAAGGAAGATGTGGTATATTTATACAATGGAATATTACTCAGCCATAATAGAGAATAAAATAATGCCATTTGCAGCAACATGGATGGGCCGAGAGATTATGATACTAAGCGAAGTAAGCCAAAAAGTGAAAGACAAACACCATATATCACTTATGATGGATCCTAAAATACAAAACAAATGAACCTATATACAAAACAGAAACAGACTCACAGACATAGAGAACGGACTTGTGGTTGCCAATGGGGAGGGGCGTTGGGGAGGGATGGATGGGGAGTTTGGGATTAGCAGATGCAAACTATTTTATATGTGATGAATAAACCACAAAGCCCTACTTTACAGTACAGGGAACTATATTCAATATCCTCAGATAAGCCATAATGGAAATGAATATAAAAAAATGTGTGTGTGTGTATAAAACTGAATCACTTTGCTGTACAGCAGAAATGAACACAACACGATAAATCAACTCTACTTCAATAAAATTTAAAAAAAAACGAAAACAAGTTCTTTGTGTTTCTCCAAGAATAGCATAATCATACCCACACATTAATACTACCTGGAGATGCATTTTCATATCTATAAAGAGTTCTGCAATTTAAACTGCTCGGTGAGTAGAAACTAAGTGCTTAGTACCACGGTAACACTGCATTATTTGTTTAGTATTGCAGAGAATGAAAGGATCTGCAAGCCAGTAATTACATTACAATTGTCTCTCAGTATCCAAGGGGGGTTGGCTGCAGGACCCTGCCATGGGTACCAGAATCCAAAGATGCTCCAGTCCTATAATCAGCTTTCTGTGTCTGTGGGTGTGGAACATGTAGACTCATAGGGCTGACTGTACAAGTAAAACCTACACTTAAACTTAGCTGGACTCAATTTATGTTGAGTGATCTTGAAAATGTTAACACATTTAGAATTAAACAATAGAAAAAGTTCTCCCTTTCTCTGGCACCTCTGCCCCATTTTTCTCTGTTCAGGGTTGAGCTGAAAAGCCTTCTACCAATTTGTCTCTGATGTTAAAGAGTATCTTACCTGTTCAGAGGACAGGAGTGCCTGGGACAGGTTTACAGCAGCCCTGAAACCAGGGCTTGTCAGATGACTCTGTGTGTGTGTGTGTGTGTGTGTGTGTGTGTGTGTGTGTGCGCGCGCGCTGTAGGGGTAGCTAGCATTGACCTACTCAGTCTGGGAAACAGAATGCAGCTTGCTCCTATTCAGATTCATACCTGCGGGTTCCAGAGCCCACGGACATCCACATCAGCTCTTCCTTTTGTTCTATTAATGCAAAGTGTCTCCTCTTTAGTTTGACTAACCTTTGCTAATAATCATCCAGCTCTCCAACATTGTGAGAGCAGTTTAGTTTCAAAGAGGTTTTAGAAAAGCAAGCTTGTAAGTAACTTTTGTCCACTGGGTAGAGTTAAACTGTGACTCAATGGGTTGGGGAACACTGCCTGGTACCCCGGTATACCCCACATTTCACCTCTGGGAATGCTCCAGGGCCTGCAAGTAGCACCCTCCCTTCTGATGACCAGCCCCTTCTCTGGGCCCAGAGCCCCCATAGCCAGCCAGTCTCCTCCCCTTCCCCTCCTCACTCTGTCCTGGCCCCTCGGCAGAGGTCAATCAGGTGGGTGCCATTCTGCTTTGCCTGGGTGGTCAGGGGAGGAGAGGAGGAGGGAATTTGAATTCCTTTGCCTGCTCCTCCCAGCTGGAGCCTATGTCCGGGCCCACAGGGGGCTGGGCCTGGATCTTGTCAGGACTGCAAGGACTCATCAGCAGTCTCACCTGTTTGTTTTTTAATTTAATTTTATTGTCTTGCAGTAAGAGATCTACCCTCTCACCAATACAGCACTGTTCTCTGTAGGGCCATGTGGTACAGCAGAGTTCTAGAACTTCATCTTGCATAACTGAAACTTTCCACCTGTTCATTATCAACTCCCCATTTCCCCCTCCCACAGCCCCTGGCAACCACCATTCTAGTCTTTGCTTCCTTGAGTTTGACTATTTAAATACCTCATATAAGTGGAATCACGCAGTCACCACCCCCAATCGGGTTTTATTGGTCATCGGACTGTACACACTGCTCACAGCAACTGTGTTATCTTTTCATTCATCCAGGGCCGTTCTCAAACTTCACGGAGCATCAGCCTTCCCAAGGTTGCTGGCAATGGCAGACTCTCAGGTTTCTTCCTCTGAGACTCAGGTCAGCCTCCCATGTGACGCTGATACCAATATTCAGGGGCCTCACTTTGACAAAACAGAGCTTAACAAGACTCAGGATAACTCCAAGCAAGGGAACCGTCAAGTGTAACTTGCCCACAGGGATGACCTGCTTGTTTCTTGATCACTAACCTAACCAAACGGGCAAAACTGGATTCCTCCTCAGGAAGGTCTAGGAGGCAGAGGGGCTGGTCTGTAGGGATGGATGGAGGGACAGAACTGATCACTGAACCCAGTCCTGGATGCTACTGGTCTGTGGGTAAGTTTCCTGTAACTGGACGTCATGTTACAGAGTCGATAAACCCAGGTGATCCCATTCACCTTCTCCACACACTCGATGCACCGCAGGGTTGATTTAACTCATTTCCCAGATCACCTAACAGACCTCTCCGGCCTGCCTGGCTCTTCCATGCACTTCCCTCCAGCAGTGGTGCATCCTCTGTCTAAGAGCACAGCCTCGTCGGAGAGAGAACATTCGTCTCCAACAAGGGAAAGTTCTGCAGTGTCAGCCCCTCAGTGAGAGCCTCCTCAGGGCTCTCCCCTGAACAGAAGCACACAGCCCCAGTGCCTGAACTGCCCACTCAACAGCCCTGCATTCAGCAGCTGCCCCGCAGGAGGAGCCTGATGTGCTCAGAGAGGAAGGAGCCTCGGAGGACGGAGCCAGGAGAGTGGAGGGGGAGATGTGGATGGCGAGGGAGCCCAGGCTAAGGGACGTGGGTGGCATCTTCCTTGCTTCCCCGCCACCATGTCACTTTCCCCCGGCTGCCTCTGCATCCACTACAGTCCACGGGTCTATGAGGAACGGCTGCCCTCTCATGCCCCCACCTATTCTGCTACTTGGCCACAATACAGCTTCATCAGGGCATTGACCTCTGTCATTGCTGTGTCCTTGAAGACTGAAGAGATATGGAAGGTGGACAATGCTACCGTTCCCGCATCTCTGTTTTCTGAAGTATTGAAACTTAAGCAGTTTGACCAGGTTTCTGTGCTTTATTTGGGTGTTGCTGTGATAACTGATTTATAATGAGAAAGATATATATTAGGTCTTCATACCGTTTCTGGCACAAAGGAGGCAAGCATATACAGTGGAGAAAAGACAGCCTCTTCAATAAGTGGTGCTGGGAAAATTGGACAGGTACATGTAGAAGTATGAAATTAGAACACTCCCTGACACCATACACAAAAATAAACTCAAAATGGATTAAAGACCTAAATGTAAGGCCAGACACTATCAAACTCTTAGAGGAAAACATAGGCAGAACACTCTATGACATAAATCACAGCAAGATCCTTTTTGACCCAGCTCCTAGAGAAATGGAAATAAAAACAAAAATAAACAAATGGGACTTAATGAAACTTAAAAGCTTTTGCACAGCAAAGGAAACCATAAACAAGACCAAAAGACAACCCTCAGAATGGGAGAAAATATTTGCAAATGAAGCAACTGACAAAGGATTAATCTCCAAAATTTACAAGCAGCTCATGCAGCTCAATAACAAAAAAACAAACAAACCAATCCAAAAATGGGCAGAAGACCTAAATAGACAGTTCTCCAAAGAAGATATACAGATTGCCAACAAACACATGAAAGAATGCTTAACATCATTAATCATTAGAGAAATGCAAATCAAAACTACAGTGAGATATCATCTCACACCGGTCAGAATGGCCATCATCAAAAAATCTAGAAACAATAAATGCTGGAGAGGGTGTGGAGAAAAGGGAACACTCCTGCACTGTTGGTGGGAATGTAAATTGATACAGCCACTATGGAGAACAGTATGGAGGTTCCTTAAAAAACTAAAAATAGAACTACCATATGACCCAGCAATCCCAGTACTGGGCATATACCCTGAGAAAACCATAATTCAAAAAGAGTCATGTACCAAAATGTTCATTGCAGCTCTATTTACAATAGCCAGGACATGGAAGCAACCTAAGTGTCCATCATTGGATGAATGGATAAAGAAGATGTGGCACATATATACAATGGGATATTACTCAGCCATAAAATGGAGTTATTTGTAGTGAGGTGGATGGAGTTAGAGTCTGTCATACAGAGTGAAGTAAGTCAGAAAGAGAAAAACAAATACAGTATGCTAACACATATATATGGAATCTAAGGAAAAAAAAAAAAAGGTCATGAAGAACCTAGTGGCAAGACGGGAATAAAGACACAGACCTACTAGAGAATGGACTTGAGGATACGAGGAGGGGGAAGGGTAAGCTGTGACAAAGTGAGAGAGTGGCATGGACATATATACACTACCAAATGTAAAACAGATAGCTAGTGGGAAGCAACCGCATAGCACAGGGAGATCAGCTCGGTGCTTTGTGACCACCTAGAGGGGTGGGATAGGGAGGGTGGGAGGGAGGGAGATGCAAGAGGGAAGAGATATGGGAACATATGTATATGTATAACTGATTCACTTTGTTATAAAGCAGAAACTAACACACCACTGTAAAGCAATTATACTCCAATAAAGATGTTAAAAAAAAAAAATCCTTAGGATTTCCTAAATGATTAGCGTGACACCAGTGTCTTTTGTTATGTTAATGAAGTGACTTTTGGTTGCACCTAAGGTTGACAACTGGTTGCCTGGGAAACCAACCCCCTGATTAGAGGGTTGGAAATTTCAGTCCAACCCCCTGATCTCCAGGGAGAGGAGAAGGAATGGGGGTTGAATCAATGACCAGTGGCCAATAATTTAATCAATCATGTCTATGTAATGAAGCCTCCAGAAACCCCCCTCCCCAAAATGGCATTCAGAGAGCTTCCAGGTTGGCGAACACGTGGAGATTTTGGGAAAGTGGAGTGATCAGAGAGGGCATGGAAGCTCTGCGTCCTTCCCCCATCTGTAGTTCTGTGCATCTCTTCTAACAGCTGTTCCTGATTTATATCCTTTTAGAAGAAACTGGTGATCCAGCAAGTAAAATGTTTCTCTGGATTCTGTGACTTCTTCTAGCAAATTAATTGAACCCAAGGAGTAGGTTGTTGGAACAATACTACAAAACTACAGTAATCAAATAGCATGGTATTGGCACAAAAAGACATAGGTATCAATGGAACTGAATAGAGAGGCCAGAAATAAACCCACACAACTATGGTCAATTAATCTTCGACAAAGGAGGCAAGAATATACAATGGGAAAAAGAGTCTTTTCAGTAAGTCCTGTTGGGAAAGTTGGACAACTGCATAAAACTCAATGAAGTTAGAACACACCCTCACACCATACACAAAAATAAACTCAAAATGGCTTAAAGATTTAAATATAAGACATGACACCATAAAACTCCTAGAAGAGAACATAAGCCAAACATACTCTGACATAAATTGTACTAATGTTTTCTTAGGTCAGTCTCCCCAGGCAATAAAATTAAAGCAAAACGGATCTTGCTGTGATTTATGTCAAAGAGTGTTCTTCCTATGCTTTCCTCTAAGAGTTTTATAGTGTCTGGTCTTACATTTAGGTCTTTAATCCATTTTGAGTTTATTTTTGTGTATTGTGTTAGGAAGTGTTCTAATTTCATTCTTTTACATGTAGCTGTCCAGTTTTCCCAGCACCACTTATTGAAGAGGCTGTCTTTTCTCCACTGTATATTCTTGCCTCCTTTATCAAAGATAAGGTGACCATACGTACGTGGGTTTATCTCTGGGTTTCTATCCTGATCCATTGATGTATATTTATGTTTTTGTGCCAGTACCATACTGTCTTGATTACTGTAGCTTTGTAGTATAGTCAGAAGTCAGGGAGCCTGATACCTCCAGCTCCATTTCTCTTTCTCAAGATTGCTTTGGCTATTCGGGGTCTTTTGTGTTTCCATACAGATTGTGAAATTTTTTGTTCTAGTTCTGTGAAAAATGCCATTAATAGTTTGATAGGGATTGCATTGAATCTGTAGATTGCTTTGGGTAGTATCGTCATTTTCACAGTGTTGATTCTTCCAATCCAAGAACATGGTATATCTCTCCATCTGTTTGTATCATCTTTAATTTCTTTCATCAGTGTCTTATAGATTTTTCTGCATACAGGTCTTTTGTCTCCTTAGGTAGGTTTATTCCTAGGTATTTTATTCTTTTTGTTGCAATGGTAATAAAAACAAAAATAAACAAATGGGATCTAATGAAACTTAAAACCTTTTGCACAGCAAAGGAAACCATAAACAAGATGAAAAGACAACCCTCAGAATGGGAGAAAATATTTGCAAATGAGTCAACTGACAAAGGATTAATCTCTAAAATATAGAAGCAGCTCATGCAGCTCAATATAAAAAACACAAATAACCCAATCCAAAATGGGCAGAAGACCTAAATAGACATTTCTCCAAAGAAGATATACAGATTGCCAACAAACACATGAAAGGATGCTCAACATCACTAATCATTAGGGAAATGCAAATCAGAACTACAATGAGGTATCACCTCACACTGGTTAGAATAGGTATCATCAGTAAATGTGCAAACAACAAATGCTGGAGAGGGTGTGGAGAAAAGGGAACCCTCTTGCACTGCTGGTGGGAATGTAAATTGATACAGCCACTATGGAGAACAGTATGGAGGTTCCTCAAAAAACTAAAAATAGAATTACCATATGACCCAGCAATCCCACTACTGGGCATATACCCAGAGAAAACCATAATTCAAAAGGAGTCATGTACCACAATGTTAATTTCAGCACTATTTACAATAGCCAGGACATGGAAGCAACCTAAGTGTCCATCAACAGATGAATGGATAAAGAAGATGTGGCACGTATATACAATGGAATATTACTCAGCCATAAAAAGAAACAAAATTGAGTTACTTGTAGTGAGGTGAATGGACCTAGAGTCTGTCATACAGAGTGAAGTAAGTCAGAAAAACAAATACCGTATGCTAACACATATATATGGAATCTAGAAAAAAAATATGGTTCTGATGAACCTAGGGACAGGACAGGAATAAAGACACAGACGTAGAGAATGGACTTGAGGACATGGGGAGGGGGAAGGGTAAGCTGGGACGAAGTGAAAGAGTAGCATTGACATACATACACTACCAAATGTAAAATAGATAGCTGGTGGGAAGCAGCCGCATAGCACAGGGAGATCAGCTCAGTGCTTTGTGACCATTTAGAGTGTGATAGGGTGGGTGGGAGGGAGACTCGAGAGGGAGGGGATATGGGGATATATGTATACATATAGCTGATTCACTTTGTTATACAGCAGAAACTAACACAACATTGTAAAGCAATTATACTCCAATAAAGATGTTAAAAAAAATAAAAGCAAAAGTCACTAATTGGGACCTAATCAAACTTATAAGCTTTTGCATAGCAAAGGAAACCATAAATAAAATGAAAAGACAACCTATGGACTGGGAGAAAATATTTGCAAATGATGCAAATGATAAGGGCTTAATTTACAAAATATACAAACAGGTCATACAACTTAATAATAAAAAAAACAGACAACCTAACTGAAAAGTGGGCTGAAGACCGCAGTAGACATTTCTCCAAAGAAGACATACACATGTCCAACAGGCACATGAAAAGATGCTCAACATCGCTAATTATTTGAGAAATGCAAATCAAAACTACAGTGAGGTACCACCTCACACTGGACAGACTAGTCATCATTAAAAAGTCTAAAAATAACAAGTTCTGGAGGGCGAGTATAGAAAAGGGAACCCTCCTACACTGTTGGTGGGAATGTAAATCAGTGCAGCCACTATAAAAAACAGTATGGATGGTCCTCAAAAACTAAAAATAGAGTTGCCATATGATCCAGCAATCCCACTCCTGGGCATATATCAGGACAAAACTCTAATTCGAAAAGATACATGCAGCCCAATGTTCATAAAAGCACTATTTACAATACCCAAAACATGGAAACAACCTACATGTCCATTGACAGATGCATGGATAAAGAAGAGTGCTATATTTATATAAGAGAATATTACTCAGCCATAAACAAGAATGAAATAATGCCATTTGCAGCAACATGGATGGACCTAGAGATTAACCTACTAAGCAAAGTAAGTCAGAAGAGAAAGACAAATATCATATGGTATCACTTATGATGGAATCTAAAATATGACACAAATGAACTTATCTATGAAACAGAAACAGACTCAAGGACACAGAGAACAGACTTGTGGTTGCCAAGGGGCAGGGCGATGGGGGAGGTAAGGATTGGAAGTTTGGGATTAGCAGATTCAAACTATTGTATATAGGATGGATAAACAACAAGTGCCTACTGTACAGCAGGAGAACTATATTCAATATCTTTTGATAAACCACAATCGAAAAAATATGAAAAAGAATATATATATGTATAACTGAATCACTTTGCTCTATAGCAGAAATTAACACAACATTGTAAATCAACTATACTTCAATAAAATTAAAAAAAAAAACCCCAAACCCAAATTCTTTATGTTTCTCCAAGGACAGTATAATCATACCCACACATTAATACTATCTGGAGATGCATTTTCATAATATAAGAGTTCAGCGATTTAAACCACTCAGTGAGTAGAAACTAATTGCTAAGTGTTGAGGTGATACTGCATTATTTGTTTAGTATTGCAGAGAATGAAAGGATCTGCAAAGCCAGTAATTACAATTGTCCCTCGGTATCCAAGGGGGTTTGGCTCCAGGACTCCCTCCCATGGGTACCAAAATCCGAGGATGTTCAATTCTCATGGTCAGCCCTCTGTGTCTGTGGGTGTGGAATCT
The DNA here is from genome assembly GCF_028564815.1 of Eubalaena glacialis. NCBI lineage: Eukaryota > Metazoa > Chordata > Mammalia > Artiodactyla > Balaenidae > Eubalaena > Eubalaena glacialis. The sequence continues at coordinate 14,897,104 of NC_083718.1, forward strand.
GTAGATATATAGGGCTGACTGTACAAGTAGAACCCGCACTTGAACTTAGCTGGACTCAATTTATGCTTTGTGATCTTGAAAATGTTAACAAATTTAAAATTCGTTACTGTGCATTAAATTCGTTAACGAATTAAGAAACCCAAGGATTTGGTCATTGGAACCTCCAATCTGTAGCCAGTAGGTCAGAAGCACAGGTGACAATCTGGACTTGTGATTGGCCTCTGAGGTTGGCGGGGAAGGGGACACAGAGGGGACAAGAGTCTTGTAGGACTAAGCCCTTCCCCTGTGGAATCTGATGCTATCTCTGGGTAGACAGTGTCAGAATTTAGTTGAACTGTAGGACACCCAGCTGGTGTCACAGAATTGCCTGTTGGTGTGGAAAGCCTCCCTACACATTGGAATTGGTGATCAGAATTTCAGCTACACAGGGTGGCCACTAGCTCATATAGAACCTTTGTGCAAACTGGGGAAAAGGGGTCCCCTCAGGCAGATGCATTTTGGCACACAGTTTGGGGAGCAGACTGGTACCTGGGGGATTTATAAATGACAGCCTTTCCTTGCCCAGGTAGACACAGCCCCATGCCAAACTGCACCATGGGATTCAGTCACCTTTTACCTCTTCAATGAGTGCTTGGTGCAGCGATGCCTTGTGTCACCCTCCATGTGACCTTTACCCCCCAGATCTTTGCCTGACCTCTATCTTGGCAGTAGGTGGTCTGGAGCCACAAGGAGTCATCCATCCGCACTGGCGCAGGGTGTCAGGGTCAAGAACAGACCCAGCACTGCTGGCACTTAAGTCCTTCCCTATCTCCCCTTTTATTTCTAATTCCCCAAGTTACACAGTAATATAACCTATAAATTCTCCAGGTGATTTCAATATACCACTCTCCTCCACCATCCCCTGACTTACAACTACAAAGCAGAAATACTCACCCCTGGTGCACATTAGAATCACTTTCGGAGTTAAAAAAAGAATACCAATCCCCAGGCCCCATCCAAGGCCAATGAAATCAGAATTTCTGGGATAAGGCCCAGGTATCGGTATTTTAAAAACTTTCCCAGATGTCTGAGCCCGTTAGGGCTGCTATAACAGAATACCATGGGCTGGGTGACCTAGAGGCAACAGAAATTTATTTCTTAAATTCTGGAGGCTGGGAAGTCCAAGATCAAGGTGCCGGCAGATTGGGTGTCTGGTGCGGGCCCACTTCCTGGTCCTCACATGGTGGAAAGGACAAGGGAGCTCTCTGGGGGGGGTCTCTTTATAAGGGCACTAATCCCATTCATGAGGGCTCCACCCTCATGACCTAACTACCTCCCAAATGCCCTATCCCCATATACCATCACACTTGGGATTAGGGTTTCAACACATGAATTTTGGGGGGACACAAATATTCAGTCTGTAGCACCAGGTGATTCTAACGTGCAGCCAAAGTTGAGAATGTTCCTCTAGGGTTAGTCTCCCTTGGTCCCCACATTTAGCCAAACGTAAGTGTCATCTAGTCCCTTGCTACTATGGCTCTGAAAATATTTCCTTCTAAATACAAACAAATATTTTAGTCTAGTAATAGAGAAATGAGGCCGCCTTTAGAGACATACCATATGGGTTTCCCCCGGTGGGTATACATTCAATGGAGACATCCGCTTTGGAAGAGGCACTAAAGGAGGCCTCTCTCTTATATATGGTTCTTTGTGGATTTTTCTCTGTAGTATCAGGGACAGAAAAATGGCCAACAAGATCAAGCCCAGCATTGCCATTAACACTATGAACCATAACTCGCTGTAGAACTCCGTGCTTTTGCTCCCTGATCCTTTCTTTTCTCCAGGAGTTGTCAGCACCAGGCCTGCGAAACCCAGGGACAGAAAAGGGAAACATTATTTCAGAAGGCAATTCTGTGATTTCTTGCTCTGTTGTTTAATAAATTAGAAAGGCATGTATAGTGCTTTGTTGCACTTGTGTTCAGGCTGGGGAAATGGTGCAGTGGGTCGGTGGGTGTAAGGAGAAGCTTACAGCCCTTGGGAGACCTTGCTGACACCTCTCAGGTTGTAAATTGCAGCTGCCTTGGCACCCTCCTGGGAAATACAGTTGGAGGGAGGATGAAGGGATTTTTAAGAGGGTTACCAAAGTAACCTTGGGAAAAGCTTACTTCACAGCTGTATGCCTGGGGAGCAAAGTCCTTTCTGGGCTCATGTGAGGGTTGGATCCCAGACTAATATTGCTACAGAAACCCCATGACATACACAGTCAATGCTGTGTGGATCCAGGGTCCCCTCACTTCATGCAACTGCCCTGTTCCTGCGAAGTTTCTTGCAAACTGGATTTTGAGACGTCAGATACCATTTTCCATTGGGATGTCAACAGCTTGTGCTCACTAACATGTGGTCTTTATAGTACTTCTTGTACTCTGGCCTCTCTGTTAAGTAACGAAAGCTCTGCAAGTCATCACTCAAATGCCCTGGGAGAGCTTCCTAGGGATGGAAATCCTTTAGCAAAGGGACCACTTACCTTTGATTTCTATTCAGGTGTTGAGAGTTCAGTTGATGTGATTCTCTGCACATGAGGCTGATAGACGTAGCTCACATTTAATGAGCATTTACCATGTGCCAGTCCCTGTGCTAAGTAAGGGTTTTCCAGGGATGAAGGATCGAAGGATGGGGCGTAGCAGGATTGTCAAGTCTGTGGATGTGGGAAAGCTGGAATGAGCGGGGCAGACTCGGAAAGGCTTATGGGATCACTGCAGAACAGCGTTAAGCTGTGGAATCGCCGTCGGCCTGGCAATCTGAGTGGGAGAAAGTCTCAGAGATCCTCTCCATCCAAGCCCTTTGCTAGCACCAGCTCAGAAGCCTCTGGATCCACGCAGCCGCCATGCAGGCTGGCATGCAGCGGAGGGCCAGGGAGCTGCTCTTCTAAAGCCAATGCTCATGGCCAAGAGGAAGAACAGACACAGCTGTAAACGCCTACTCTGTTGACAGCCTTCCCCCTTTTCAGCCCCTCTAGGACCGGATGGGCCTGCTTGGCCTTCACACCCACATTGTCAGGGGAAGTTGATTGAAGGGGAAGCATTTAGCACAGGGGTGAGGATGTTTAAGGGAGGGAGAGAAGGTGACTAAAATTAAAATTTGAACTCCATGAGAGGGGGGGCTACACTTTGCTAACCCTAACTCTGAATCTGGAATATTATCGTTATTATCAACACAAATTGTCATTAGAGTATTTTCTCTTTCCTCTGACTTCCTCTATAACTTCACTTTTTTGGGTGCACAAATTCATATAGCTCTTTATTGACAGAATTTGTGGTTAGGAGAGAACTTTAGTCATATCTCTCTGCATCTACAATTCAATGATTTGGCATTTTAAGAGTTTACCCTAACTCCTTGCCTAATGTAAGTTTCAAGAGGACTTAAAAAAATTCTTACAACACTTAACACAATTTCTTCCATATGGTGTATGCTAAGATGTGTAGATACATATGTATAAACAAACATGTATGTATAAACAAACACAAATAGGTATAAACAAACATGCATGTTTCTTTAGGAAAATGAGTAGATACTACACTAAATATGATTTGAGTTAAATGTTTACCAAATCCAGTGCTGGTATCATACTGAATCAAAGGTGTCTTAACACTTCCTTCATCTGTAGTGCAGATGACCTGGAAAAAGAAAGCTAGACAAAGGTAAATGAGTCAGTTATTCAACATCTACAAATAGTGGGCACAGTTTCAGAAAAGCAATGTATTATAGCACGAAGAAGTCTGAAAGCAGGGTTCCACATCAAGTTATGAGGTTTTACCTACTATGCAAACTTATTTCTAACTTAAAAACTATCAAGAAAAACAGCTATCATTAGTGTAATAACGTATATAACATATATGTTATTACATATATGTTACCTATATAATAACATATATATGTAACAGAACTAAAGAAGTTTAGAGATTATATAGCAAAGGAAAAGAATTATCTGAAGAATAAAGGCTAATTCACAGAGTGTATCTTGTTCTGCATATAATCTGAACCTGTTCCTTTAAAACTTACAGGTGTTCCTTTCACTAGGCAACCCAGAGTTTCCTACTAAGCGGGAAGGCTCAACAGGGATCTGGGAAATCAAATGGTCTAAATACCTCTTACAGTAGCCAGGAGCCTGAGGGAAGTGAGTCTTGTAAGGTCACACAGATGATTAGAGGCGTGGCCAGGGGTAGAACCCGTATTTCCCAACTTTCAGGCCATCTCCCCATCACAACAAACTGCCCAGGTGACCAAGAACTGTGACCATGAAAATGCGTAGCTGAATTGTTGTAAAAATGTTACTGATAAGTTTCAAATGCTGTAAATGCAATGCTGGAGCTCATTGTTTACCTGCCCCTTTTAGCCAAAATAAATAGTACATATTTTCAAGGAAACTAAAAAATCAACCACTAATGAATTCATTGTATAAAACCGGATTGCCCAAAAGGGCCTCACATCTATTGGTCCTGTGGCCATGTTGATCATTAGAAAATACTTAGTATCTTGAAAAGCTTTTTCTCATTTCAATTTAAAAACAAGACAAACAGAAGAAGGACATGTAATTAAATAGGGAGAAAGTATTCAGTTTTAGAGGGAAGAGCGATGTTATTTCAAGAACAGATACCGATGTTGGTTAAGGAAAGCCCTCACTCAGGGTCTAAGATTTGGGGATGGTCATGGCCTGATTACGCTCTCTGGAGGCTGTGGATGCATCGAGAAAGTCTCCGAAGTCCCTAAAAGTGTATTATTTGGGGTACTCTTTGCCTGTGGGTTTTATTTCTCTAGCGTACATAACGTGCCCTCTGGTCTTGTTCCTGGGGACCCTCACGTCAGCAGAGGCAGTGCTCAGAGGACCACATCAGAAGGGTCATCAGGAAAACCTGATTGACGCCGAGCAGTCGCTTTCCCACGAGAAGTGACCGCTTAACCCAGGACATGTTAATGATGACCATCTGAGGTCACCTTTCAGATCGTCAGATTGAGCATCTCGGAAAGCTGGGAAACCCAGCTTCTTGTGCCCTGAGAAATGGGAGCGGGAAACTCACTTCTGTCCGCGGTCTTTGGGATGTAGAGGGTGGTGTCGAGGCCACTGTACACGCGCTGCCCTCCATCGGTCAAGACGAACTCCTTCAGCCGCCCGTTCAGCAGGAAGGAGCCACTCCAGTCCACACATACCACGGATAGATTGCTGTCCACCGAGAAAGGGGCACGGTACTGGGGCACTGTGAGGAGAAGGATGTAAGTTCTAAAAATAGTTGGACGAAGGTTATAGTTCTAAAAATAGTTGAGAGACGGTTGCAAGTTCTAAAAATAGTTGGACGAAGGTTCTAGTTCTAAAAATAGTTGAGAGAAGGTTGCAAGTTCTAAAAATAGGTGGAAGAAGTTTCTAAGTTCTAAAAATAAGTGGGAGAAGGTTCTAAGTTCTAAAAATATGTGGGAGAAGGTTGTAAGTTCTAAAAATAGTGTGGTGTGTGTGTGCTTTTTATTTTAAAATATGAGCACACATTTTTTTTGTCCTTGCTGGAACCCTTCCTATTTCCCTTACTGCTTAAAGGAAAAACCTGGCTTTGGGGGTGAAAAGAAAACCATGGGAACACATGTGAAATGCTTTCTCAGCAATGTTGCACCTGCTTTCCAAAAAAAAAATCAATGGAGAGTGGTGTTTTATGAAATACAACTATTAACATACAATGGTTCTGCTCATCAGCATAGCCCCGGAGCTCATATTTTGTTGCATTTTCCTTCTTTTAACAGGTAAAGTATCCTTAACACTATTAACTACAGTGGATAGCTATTTTTCATATCAAATCAATATTTATTGCTACAAAGCCCCAAGGACTAGATGAAGTTAATATTTTATTTTCTCCTAACTAAACTGCTTAGATGGTGAATTATGTTCTTTTGGCACCCATTTATTTTTAAAGCTTTTTCTTGAACCGTTCGTTTGTTTTCTAAGATAGTTAAAAAGCCTTGCAAATAGCAATTCGAGTATAATAATTCATTGTCCTGACTAATCAATCAATAGCACAGTACATTAGTATATAATCAAGCTCAGGTCTCCTAAGTATTATGTCAGATAGAGAAGCAACTTTCCGTGCATTTAACAGGAATGAGCCCTTTTCATTTTTCAACTCCTTACTAAAATAAAGGAAGAATAATCCTTAACTGAGGCTCATCTTTTAAATGAATCATTTTTGTAGGAACAAATGAAGGGATACCATATCATCTTGTCAAGTCAGAAGAGATTTATTTCATGAGATCTCATTTTCTCCAAAATAATCAATACATTTGTAAGAGCATTAAGATCCAGCTATATATGAAATTGGCTTTTAAGAAAAAAAAAAAGAGTGGTAGAAATAAATTGGACACCCTTTTTTCCTTTAAAAATTAAATCCATCTGTTGCTGATGTGAGGAAATATAACAAAATAAGGAATAATTATGCTTTTGTGATCATAAGATTCAACCATGAAGACAAATTTGATTCTCATCTTTTAAAATAAGATATTTTCATAAAGTCATAGGAAAATTTTTCTGCAAATACTGAAACAAGAGCTATCAAGCCCTCTTTAAATACTTTTTTTTTTTTTTAACACAAATTGTGCCTAATATCACAATGGAACATACTATTGTATTTGTCTGTGGCTTCCCTCTGTCACTTAATTTCGGTACATTTCCACTTCTCCCCTACATCATAACAGTACAGACAAGGAGAAGGCTTGTAAATAGTAGAAAAATAGAAAGGTAGGGGCTTTATTTGCCTTGCAGGATTTGGAGATCTTCCTGAGGAAAAAGAGTGATCAAACTATCAAAATAATCAGGAATAACGGATTTGAAGACTGAGAAAATGATAACAGCTACTATGCCAATATAGTAGTACAATGCAAGTACAATAAAGTACTTGATGTACTTTATTTCATTTAATCCTCAAAACAATCTTGTAAGAATTAGTTCCTAATTTTTCATGTGAGGAGACTAAGGTTTAGAGAGATCAAATAATCTGCTTAATGTCAGTAGCTGGTAGGGGACAAAGGATCTGAACCCAGGCCTGCTTAACACCAAAGCCCTTGTTTTTTTGTTATAATCAGTACACATTTATTTAAAGGAGCATGATTTACTAATTCAGTTTATGGGTGCCCTTCAGTGGTGAGTGGTTCATCCTGATTGTTAAATATTCAGGAATTCTGTGAGTTGGTTATTAAACCCAGCCACTATTAAAAATTAAATCATATAAACCTAAATAAATTATATTAAAACAAAGGTAATAAATATTAAAACTCTGTAACTTCTTAATTATTTCACTACCTTTTATTATCTATGCTCTCATGCTGTTTAAATCTATTGTATCTGGATGGTGGAAATATTATATAATGGTACACGATCTATTCCCAACTCTGTGTTCAGTGCTGTCACGTTGGCAACTTGAAATCAGCCAAGTAGGAGTACTTACACCATGGAAATTGGTGAGCACTTCAAATCAGGACATTTTTCTTTCATGGAGGCCAGTTGTTAAACATTTACACCTCACTTCTGCTCTTCCACTGCAGGTGTAATTCAGGCAGAGGGGGCAGAATATGTTGCTAATGCTTCTTTAGACCCTTTTCTGATCACGTTTATATAAAATTGCAAATACTATTTTCAAAGCATCTTCTGGTTTGTATTCTTCGAGCCACATTTTCTGCTAGTTTGTATAATGAGTTAAAAGGAACATAAATGGTATTTAAACCCCATACAATAGCCAGTCAACTATTGTGTTTTTCCATGTCTGTGGATCCAGTAAACAGATTAAGAGAACCCTTTCTCCTTCAGTGCTACTGCAACCTTCAGCCACTTCTTCAATGTTAAGGAAGAATAGAAAGGCAGGACATCTTAAATCTGTTCATTCTGTTCTTCCAGCATAAGGGGAAAATGTCTGGCAAAAACTGAGTTTCATGTTGAAAAAGAGAATTGGTGATAACCTGCAAACCTCACATAGCTGTTTTGGCCTGGCCTTCTGGTGATACACACACAAAACCTGGAATAATTAGCAAAATTGGCTTATAAATATACAGATCTCCCTTGACTTAGGATGGGGTTATGCCCGATAAACCCATCATAAATTGAAAATATCCTAAGTTGAAAATGCATTTAATACACCTAAGCTACCAAACATCATAGCTTAGCCTAGCCTACCTTAAGTGTGCTCAGAACACTTACATTAGCCTACTGGGCAGAAATCATTTAATGCAAAGTCTATTTTATAATAAACGGTTGAGTATCTCCTATAATTTATTGAAAACTGTACTGAAAGTGAAAAACAGAATGGGTGTCGGGTACAGAATGGTTGTAAGTGTATTGGTTGTTTACCCTTTTGATGGCATGGCTGACTGGGAGCTGCCCTCAGCATCACGAGAGAGAATCATACTACAGATCGCTAGCCTGACAAAGATCAAAATTCCAAGTTTGAAGTATAGTTTCTACTGAACGTGTATCACTTTGACACCATCGTGAAGTCAAACTATTGTACATAAGGGACAGTCTGTATTGTAAACGGTAATTGCTTCTCAAAGATGGTGGTGGTGTTTCGTCCCATTCCTCGTATGGAGTAGCGTTTTTTATTAAGTCAGAATTCATTTGACTACACTTTCATTTCAGGAATAAATGTTTCTCACAGTTCTTTTTGGGTTTGTGAAGGGAGGATAGTGAGAGGAATAGGCCAAAAGGTAAAGGAGGTTACACAATTAGGCAGTAGACGTTATGAAGAACGATTACACTTTGCTTTGATTATAGCTTGGGTGACAAAGGACACTGATTGTGTGGTGGCAACAATAAACGTGAGACGTTCTGGATGCATTCACTCACTCACTAAACAACACATTTTGGGTATCTAAGACACTCTGCCCAGTGCTGGAGATAAAATGGAGAGAATGAGAGCCAAAGGAAGTGCACATTTAAGGGGAAAGATGCGCCCACTGTCGGGGGTCTGCCCAACTCAAGCTGGTTATGAGAAGTTCAAAGGGAGGTGAGGAAGCTGGGTGTGTGGGTCTGGATTTCAAACAGGGAGCTTGGGGAGGAGGTGACCATTTGGGAGTCAGCCTTCAGAACTGAAGCCTTGGAGGAGATGAACTCACCTGAAGAGGGAAGAGGTGAGGCAGGAAGGAGAGGAAAAAAGAAGGAAGGGGATAAAAGGGAAAGTGTGAGCAGAGAAAGTTTAGGGTTGAGGCTTAAAAACCTTGGTTGGTGGAAGATCAACCGACAAAGTTGACTAACACTGAACATCCAAAGACGCAGGTTTCCCAGGAGAGACTTGTCATGAAAACTAAGGGGATCCACTTTTTACCAAGGATTGAGGCTTCAATCACGTTGAATGTTCCCAAGAAGTCAACGTGATTACTGGTGAAAAAAGCCCACTGGATTATCAGTGTGGAGGTCAAGGGCAAATTTAGGAAGAGATTTTCATGAAGGGATGAGGTGGAAATCAGTGTGGAGGAAGTTAAAGAACATGTGGGAAGAAAGAAAATGGGAAAGCACTTGAAGACCATTCTTTAGAAGAGCTGTGCTCTGTGGGGAGGAGCCGAGGCAGGAACCAGAGGGGAAATGGAGCCTGTTTGCTTTAACATTAGAAAGATAGAAGCAACAGTGATACACTGAAGGTTAAGGATAGAAAAAGGATGAATAGTAGTGAAGGAGGTGGTACTCAAAGCACAAGAGGCAGGTTTATTTCAGATGGAAGGACCACCCCTTCCTGCCATGTCCCTGGCGGGAATGATGCAGATGCAGGACACGTGGCTGTCTGGGGTGGGAAGGGAGCAAATTACTGACTGATGACATTTCCTTTCCTGGTGAATTATGAGGCAAGGAGTTCTGCCAAGACTCTAGGGAGAGGTGGGTGAGGATTGTATAGGCTTTTGGGAAAAGGAGGAGAAGAAGTGGAAGGCTTGAGGAGGGTGGAGAAGGTCTGAAATCTCTGTTACAGAAAGTAGGTAGTGAGTTGACCAGGTTAACACAGCAGTACCGAGGGTGCTGCTGAGCTGGGTGATCCTGAACTTAGAGTAACACTTCTACCTTCTAGGTGTGGAAACTGGAGGGACTTAAGCTCTGGCTTTAGCTCATCATATAGCTCCAGGAGCCTCAGTTCAGATTCTAATCAATGTGAATGGCATCCTGGAATTGTAGTGCGCAGTCCACAGCCCTGCCTCAGTTTTCTCATCTATAAATTTGGTTAATAATAGTACTTAACTTCATAGGTTTGTGGTAAGGATGATTTGTAAAATGCTTGAACAGTGCCAGGAACGAGCAAGGGCTCTCTAAAAATGACCTCTTGCTAACATCCTGCCATGTTATTGCTCAGGTACATTAAAGTCTTCGTATGAGGCAGTGAACTTTCACGAATGCATAACTCTTACTTTAAATATGTCAGTGCCAAATTCTGAAGATGAGGTTATAATCTGATATAATGTTTCTGGAAAGCAAATTTGCAATAAGTGTGCAAAGCCTTAAAATACTTAAAATTCCTGATGTAGTAAATTCCATTTGTTGCCATTTAAGAAGATAACCAGACATTCACACAAAGATTTGTTCACAAACTTTCTCACCACATTTATAAAAGGAAAATATTAGAAACAACTGAAATGCCCAATTTATTCATAGGATGGAATGTTATATAGCCATTAACCTTGGTGGCTAAAGAGTTTTTAATGCCATGGGAAATGCAAATAAAATAATGTCAGGTATAAAAAGCAGACTCTGAAATTTTCATTAGAGTATGATCTCAGCCATGTAATAAAAACTCTGCATAAAAAAGGGATTAAAGGAATGAATTATGCCAAAATATTAATGGTGGTTGCCTCTGGGTGTGGTGGGATTATAAGCAGGACTGGCTTCATGGTTGTGTGACCTGTGCAGCTGCCCAGGATCCCTCATGTAGAAGAATTATGGACTTAGTTTGATGCTCTGCTGTCATTATCTTGAAATTGTTAATGATTTTTGAACAAGGGGCCCCATATTTTCATTTTCCAGTGGAACCCACAAATTACGTAGCTGGCTCTAATTGTAAGTACTTATTTTATTCTTAATACCTTTTGTATTTGCCATTTTTAAACAGTAGACATATAAACCTTATAAAATCTGAAAAGGACTTATTTTATAGAAATGTAAGGAGGCCCCAATTGATTAGCTAACTGCCCTTTTCTGCACTCAGTAGCCCTTTTGCTTTTCCTGGCAGTGCCGTATATCAAAGCTTTCCAGAAATGTGAGCTATGACGCCACGTCATTTGAAAAGAAAAGGAATGGCAAACTTCTCTAAAAAGTTATCTCAAAATAAATAAAGAAAAAAAGAAAAAAAGTCATCTTAAGTGTTTGTTTTCGTCTTCCCCATGTAGTAGCTTTCTCTTCATTGGCTTTCATCCCATTGCTACATGAAAAATCTTCCTAAACTCACTCTTGATCTCCATATTATTTAATCCAATGGGCATTTTTCCCCAATAGTCATCTTCACTGATGTCTCAGTAGCATTCAAAGGAACTGAACACTCAGTCCTTTTAGCAAACTGTTTTCCCCCTACCTTTCAGGACAAGCTTCCCCCTCCGGCTGCCCTCCTACCTTTTTGGCTTATGGTGGCAGCCACTTCTACTCACATTCTTTTTGGGTGATGAAGCTGATCCATTCAGAGGCCGTGCTGCCCACCTCATTGTGGGCCACCACCCTCAGCTTGTAGGTGGTGTAGGGCTGGAGACCCCCGAGGCTGGCTCTTGGTCCTGGCCCAGTGTACTTTGTCTCGGTTTGGCTGGGAGTACAGGGGGTGGCTGAATCCAGAGGGCAAGCCATGTAGAGTTGGAGCTCATAGCTGGAATGAGAATGGACACATAAAGAGAAAACAGGCAAAGGAATTAGTCTAACTCTCTTTTAAACCTGTTGATATTTTGTTTTCACTGAACTGCCAGCTCTTTCAAATTCCCATTTGTGGGAGACTGCTCTCAGAAACACTTTATTTAATGCTGTTGGAAATGGGCAGCAAATGGAACCAGAGAAATGATAAGAGAAGTCACATGTATACACATGTTGCTGTCCCCCCAGCAGCCAGGAATCCTTGTTGGTAGAGATAAGATATTTCTCTCTTTTTAGAAGAGAGTGATAAAACTGTTCTTCTCTGTTGAAAATAAAGAATATCTTTTTTTCCTCCAGATTATCTTGAGTGAAGTAACTTCTTTGGTCTTTCAAACACTGGTTCATTACGACATTTTAAATTGGATCAAGGAAATTCTGATTTAGTCACAGAAGTTCCTTACGTTCTAGCTGAGCCCTGTAGAATGAAAAATTCCAGGGAACCGTGAGGAAGAGCACATCCTTTCAATGAATGGGAACACATTGCCTTGTTCTTTTTTTTGGCTGCACTGCGTGTCATGAGGGACCAGGGATCGATCCCGTGCCCCTTGCAGTGGAAGTGCTGAGTCTTAGCCACTGGACCGCCAGGGAAGTCCTTGCCTCGTCTTTCTTATTTAAAGAAAATTTTGTTGTTCACCCTTCTATATCCTTAGCTGATTTATGATTGAAACACTTTGTGGGGAATGTGACCACTCAAATCAATTGATCTGTCTATTTTGCTCTAGGTGTCTGTTCAATCAGCAAGTCTTCCTTGGGGAGGGCTGGGTAGCTGCATATCTGTGTTCATGTCTTATTTCGGTTTATTTGTCCTTTTGGCTCTCCCACACTACCTTTGAATGACACCGTTGGGGAACAGCGGGGGACTCCACTGGAAGGAGGCTGTCCTCGAGGCCAGTGTCTGGATTTGGGGAGAGGACAGTCCTGATGGTGGAGCAGGATGAGTTCTCAGCTCTGCTGTTGGCCCTTGGCTGCAACAATTGAAGCAAGTACAGGCCTCCACCGCAATGGAGTAGGTCGTGAAGGGCTGCAGGCCATGAAGCGTCTGCTGGGTGGCCAGGCCTTCAGCCAGCTGTAGGAGGAGAGAGAAGACTAGATGAGGCCCAGTCGCAAGTCACAGACAGTTGGTTCACTTCTATCGTGTACCACGCATTCTATGAATAGAGTGCCACGCTAGTTACTCTGGGAGATGCACCCTGGCATCTATCACAATATTTACCCTTAGGAATGACCAATCCAGCTGGAGAGGCATGGCTTAAACATGCAAAAACATGCAATGAGATAACAGTTTGATAGAAGTTTGAGGCAACAGGATAGAAATCACAGGGAACAATGTTGTCTATTACCATAAAGAGATATTAGAAAATGGCTCAAAACTCACAAAATACTGACCAAGTTCTGTGACCCTCAGAATGATGCCTTTTCGAAAAACAAAATCTATATTTGAATTATATTTCTAAGTCAACATTCACTAAGGTCCATATTCTGCCATTGTTAACTTGCATGTAATTTTGAGGTCAAAACTCCCCTCAAATCCCCTCAAATCTTAGAGTTGAGTATTTAAGAGCTTGAAATATATATTATATCTATATTTGTATATTTACATATATTTAAGAGTTTGAAAGTCCATATCTTCCTCTAAGGGTGTTGATCTGTATGAAATATAGTTTTTTCCTCAATCATCTTTGTTGTATTATAAACTTTTTGGTTTATCTGGAGCAAATATTTTTACCTTATTGTGGTTTTATTCAGTGCTCTTTGGAATAGAAGAGCTCAGAGACTGGAAACTCATTTTCACATTGACATAAGCAACATTTAATTAAGAAGAGCTACCTGTTGTTTAAAAAAAATGCATACAAGGCACTCCAAATAGAAATTATTTTAGTTTATTAATATTATCATTTTATAAGCATGGATAATCAAGGGTTGATTGTATTTACATCATCTATATTTATTGAATCGGAAGCCTTGTAGAAAATATGCTAATATTTCTTTAACATTCCGTACAAGACTTCCTTGCATGTGAGTTATCTTTTGAAATTGTGTTTCAATACCTGCTACGCTGGCCTCAGAGGATTTCTCCACACTTGCCAAAATTGTTCCCTCAACTGGTCTAAATAATTTATCATGTCATACCAGGATCTGTGCAATTTCTCTATGAGGTTTGTGTGAACAAAGTATTCTAATCTATACTTATTTATGAGAAATGTGAGAGTGACACCAGCTGTCCTGCAGAGAAAAGAGACTTCATCCCCTGGCAGGTAGTCTCTTCATTTAAATAATGCAGGAACTGGTCTAGTTGATTATTTGGTGTCCCTTTCAGTGAATGGCTTGGCTAAAACACAGTGTGAAAGATGATTTCCCTCCACAGACCATCTTGTCTCCTCGATGTGCCCCAAATGTGTTAATACACAAACAGTGGAGTAGGGCTGAGCTGAGCTGTTGTTTCTTCCAAAGACCTAGAACTTTCTAGAAGTCACCAAAACAAAGTCTGAGATTTCAGTGTGCTCTTAGAGATTTGCTCGTGCCAAAATGGGGATTCCGAGGATATCCTTTGCTCTACTTTTTCCTTTTTCATATTAAGATTTACACCACCAACAGAGACCCTTTGTTGGCCCCTTACTATAAGCCTACTACGTTGAGTGCTTGACATGTGTTTTCTAATTAAATTAATTCAACTAATTTGATTATCTCTAAAGTCTTAGGTTCCTTACAAGATCTGTGGAGTCTTTAATACCACATTTAGCCCTCCTCTCCCCGAGCATTTATGTATATTCTGTATGTTTCCTAATGTTATTTCTTTGCAGAGGGATCTTTGTGCCCCTAAGGTCATCACAGGGCAATTGAGAACAGATGGATAAGAAAGAAGGATCAAGGGGAAGAAAAGCAAGGACACCATGGTTGATGATTTGTTTTAAATAAACCCATCAGAATGCTGCTCTCACCACCATCTGGGTCCCGCTGGTATCGTTGGAGAACAATCTGTAGAGACTGACAATCCCGTTGGGCTTCCGGGGGGCGCTGATGTTGACCACTGCTTGGGTGGCAGAGACCGCATGGAACTTGGGGGCCCTGAGACCTTCCGGGGGGGCGGGCCCAGTTCTACACCGCGTCCAGCTACTGGGGGCTTTTCCTGCTGAATTCACGGCCCAGACCTCCAAAAAGAAATCAATAAGACCAGTCAAAAGCCAGATAACCTCAGGCTGCAGAGAAGTCGACAACTCAGAGCAACTGAAAACAACAGAATGAGATAAACTTTGATCTTGCAACTTTGTAATTGCAAAGGAGGGCAGGTCCTTCCTGTTTTTAGCCTTTGACCCTGTGAACACAGAGGGGGTCCTATTAGAGTCCCGATTTCTGAACACAAGCTGGCTGATGGCTGATTTAAGCCTAATGAAAAAATGCTCATCTCTGTGCGGGGTGTGGAGTGATTTTGTCAGCTTCTGCAAACTGGATGGATCTGCAGACTCCATAAAACTCAGCAATTCTTAAACCCCATCCCCACCCAATCTGCATGAAAATTGAATTTTCCTTTCATCAAGGAGGGAATAAACATATGGAAGGAGGTGTAATCTTATTTATCAAGCACCATTTGTATAATTAAACACGAATATCCTAAAAGGTTGCCTTAGGTCATCATTTGCATGAGTAAGTAATTTGTAGCATGTCAGGTACAATAGACAGAGTAGATGGATGTGTGAGTGGATAGGGTTAAATTAGGCCCAATAATAGCCAACTACACAGTGATCAATCAGGATGATAGATCTAAACGGCAATACGAGCAGACTGTCTGCATGTTTAGGAGTAGGAGTCTTCCTTAGTAAGCGTTCATGTTGTGCAAGTCTGACCTCAGGAAATTTTCCCCTCATTTGGTGTCTTTGTGTATTTATATATGTAAACATACACACACAAATATTACAATATATACAATATATATGCTATATATAATTACAATATATACCATTATATGATATATACATGTTTTATATAATTATATAGGTGTGTATATATATATATATAAAAATTTGTTCTGAGCTTTTAAAGACAAGTCTGGAAAACTTGTTTGATTCTATAGTACACACGTTCTAGGTGTGCGGTGTTAAAAGAGCATGCGGAATGTTCAAAATACGAGATATTTAGAAAACACTGTAGGAGAATACTTTGCAGTGAGAGTTTAGTTTCATTTTTGTTTATTTTGCTTTCGCATCAATAATAATTTTAAGAGAATAAATAAATATTGGAGAGATTTTCAGTACTTAGGCTAACTTCTATCAGTGTTTCTGTACTTTTTTTTTTTAATGCAGATTTCTTTGTAAAAGTAAAATTTCTGATGTTGAATTGCTCTTGGATTGCTGTCAAATGCAAATCTCCAGCCTCTTGCTGATAGGATTGCCAGAAACCCCGTATTTTGCCCCAGTTTTATTGAGAAATAGTTGACATACATGCCACATTTTAAAAAGAGGTAACTATCCTACTTACAAAGCAGAACCTGTTCTTTTCAGAGCTCTGATCCATTTCTCTCATAGTTTGCATAATAACCATTAACATTTGTATAAATTCTATACTTTACAAAGCACTTTAACAAACGTTCGCTGACTTGGTCCTCACAACACAACCTCGCAAGGTGGCTGGAGAATGTATTATTAGCCCCTTTTACAGATGAGGAAATCAAGGCTCTGAAATGTGACTCTCTTGTTCAAGGTGACAGAAGTCACTAGAACTGAAACTAGAATTCTACTCGCTAATAAATTTTATTGCTCTTCCCAGTAAACTGTGCTTTTGATTCTGTATGTCATCCATACACATAAATAAGATACTCAGGATCATGAATATTAAATGACTTTTCTATAGACAATTATCCAACTGCAATTCTGGATAGGGTAAAGTCTCTTAGCTTGCAAGGGTAAATAGACATGCCCAGGTTGTCTCAAATGATAGAGGTTTGTTTTGATAGGCCCAGGGAAGTAAGGAGCAGGAAACTGTCTTAGCAATGGGAAAGCTAGGCTCCATGGAAACCAGAGTACAGGGCAGAACACAACTGTAGCTGCTCTTAGCATCCGCTCTGGAATGGCCATGGTCAGTCTTACAACAGGGAGGGTAGCTATAGGAGGTAATTGATGAGGAGGTCAGATTTCAGGGCTGATGAGAAAGAGTCTTGGACTCCTCAGTCTGCTCCAGACTAACCTCTTTTACTGCAAATGTCTTGCTGTGGGGTAAGGGGAGTATTTTTGATTACACGACGAGTAACAAAGATTGAAAGGAAAATATTCTTGAGAAAGGGATGCAAAATAAGGTGCACATATTGATATCAAATTCTTTGCCAAGAGAAGGGCTTTGCCTGGTGATTTAAGGGTATACAGAATTTTAGTGGGGGCCACAAAGGATAGAGAAGAACACAAGGAGGAAAGTGCAACTGGGCTTGACAAAATAAAAATTCAGCAAGTTGCCAATTAATTACTGAGCATCCAATCTATTAAGGCTTTTTAATGCTGCTGTTGGCAGATAGGACTAGACCTCATGCCTTTCTGCGTTACATGGGCAAACGGGGGTGGAGGAGTCCTAGTTCCAAAATGTAATTTAATCCATGGTATTTTAAAATACTTGCATCTCAATAGTGTGGTATTTTGCTATGTATCTTTAGAAATATTCTCTTCTAAAACCTAGGCAATACAGAATTCCCCATCAGTAAGTGGAAATGTATGTAGGATCTAGTGTCTTTTGTCTTTGACAGGAGACCTTCATAATACAGTGCTTTTTTCCTAGTCTTTCTTTTTAGTATTCAATCAATTTGAGATCAAAATAGCATTCATATAAATCAACATGCTTATGCAAAGCAGGAGCAACCTATTTACATGAGCTCCTCTGAAAATGAAAGCTGTTACAATGAAGAGAAAGCTGTGCTAATGAAGCATTATGGATTTCACAAATCTTGCACCAACAAGGCATTGTCTCTTATACCAAACCACCAGAAGAAAAGTCAAAAAGAAACTGTCAGTGATATTCTTTCTTTCTCTCTCTGTCTCTCTCTCTCGAGGTAAAAAGTCCTTTATCCAAAAATCGCAGTAGATTTTTGTCTATGCCCAGCTAAACAAGAGATAAAGGAACTAGGGCTTTCCTGGTGGCTCAGTGGTTAAGAATCCGCCTGCCAATGCCGGGGACATGGGTTCAAGCCCTGGTCCGGGAAGATCCCACATGCCGCGGAGCAACTAAGCCCGTGCGCCACAACTACTGAGACTACGCTCTAGAGCCCACGAGCCACAACTACTGAAGCCCGCGCGCCGAGAGCCCGTGCTCCGCAACAAGAGAAGCCACCGCAATGAGAAGCCCACGCACCGCAACGAAGAGCAGCCCCCACTCGCCGCAACTAGAGAAAGCCGCGTGCAGCAACAAAGACCCAACGCAGCCAAAAAGAATAAATAGAGTAAAACAATAAAATAAAATAAATAAATTTATTAAAAAAAGATAAAGGAACTAAAGTATAGTTCAAGGTTCAAGACAAAAATACTAACAGATTATGCTTATGATTTATTTCTACTGAGAAATAATGGCCCCAAGATTTGGGTCCATCTTTATATGGTAGAGAAAGAAAAAGCAGAGATCTTGAGTGGGAAAATTTGAATAATATGCCCTGATCTTTTATTTTTAACGAATCAAGAAATTAAGTATCTTGAGAACAGACGTAGAGTTGCCTACTTTGTCTATCTCAATCTATCCTATCTATCTATCATCTATCGCCTATCTATCTACTTGTTACCTAACTGATAAGCCAATCCATCTGGTTTGTATCCCAAGATTCCCTCACATGATCATTGAGTATATAAACAATGTGTGAGCTACTCACAAAAAAGAAGGGACATTTTAAGAGCTGGAAACGAAGTACAGCTTATGAATTCCATGGCCAAGAGAAAAAAAAGTAAGGATACTTTTATCTTTCATTTATTCAGAATATCCTTAAACCCACAGCATCAGTGGAATTGAACATTTTTTTATAATAAAAAAATTAGATGATTAAAATTTCCACTAAAGTAACTTATTATTTGGGTTTAATGAACACTTGCACATGTGTGTGTACACACACACACACACACACACACATATTATAAGAGTTAGGAACTTCCCAATGCAGAGCTGTTAAAAATGAGAACAAGTTAGGACTGGCCAAGTTGGGGTGTTTTCCTCTCTAACGTTTTGGATGAAACTGCGAAAGGAGTTACAATGTAAGAAGATGTCATAGAAAACACAGGTTAACTATTTGAATAAATTAAAAATAACTAAAATGATCTAACCATAAATTCTATAACTGACTAGTGAAAGAATAGATCTATTTGTTTTCAATCTAATTTTTGATATCTAACTAGTGACTATTACTATCTTTATGCTGTTTTCCATTAAAAAATAAAATTGTTCTTTTATTTACTCTGCTCCCCTCCCCATCCCCCAGGTCTAATCGCTGTATTTTGCTTTATAAAGTTTTAATTACATGAAATGTCAGCATCTGTCACCACGCTGCCCAGATCTCATTGCTGTGGAAACAATGGGCTCAGTTGTTTGTCCTCTGTTGAAAACTGCCTCTTAGAAATCTTCCTTCAGAGGAGTCTTTGTCAAAATGTGTTCCTTGGCTACAATCATCAAAATCATCTTGCGTTCTTGTAAGATAATTTATAGTGAAAAGATCTCAGAACCTGCCTTTTAAACAGATTTCCAAGTGATTCTTGTACCCAGTCTTATTTGAGAAACATAGAGAGCTCTTCTCTATAGAACCAGGTACACAAATCTAGGCACCATACATTTTTTTCAATTTCTGTTCATGTGTTGTCTATTTAGAGTTGTACTTTGCATTACTTTTGTCATTACCTTCAGCCATTCAAATAAGCACACAGCATGTATCTGGTTGCATATGTTACAATTGCAATGATCACCACCGAGTTTATTACAGTGGCCACAGTTCCAAGCAGAACCAGAGTTCACTAGCTTTGGAGAACAACCATTTGCTGCCTAGTTTTCACTCCAGGTGCAAATTTCTTGAAACACTGATCTTTCTGGAACTCGTTGGGTCTACTTTTTCCTTACAGCCCAGATGAATATTATTAACTATTCTAAAATGCTCCTAATTCCTCTCACCCAACATTTCTCCTTCTGATTTTATTCCAGAAGGAAAGCAAGAATTTGTGAATGGAAACAGTTGTAATAAATTTTGTGAAAGAGAAAGAGAAGGACCCACGACTCTGCCGAGGATGGGAGAAGGGGAGATGCTTCAGAAATTCTCTTAGAGTGGTGGCCCATTGGGTGCTTATGTTACTGACCTAGTTATGCTTTAGCACAATTTCCACACTTAACTGTAAAGTAGTTTTCATTTTAATGCATTGTCTCGCTCAATGGCTCATAGCTTTCTAAAATAACATTCCCCAAGACTGATATTTTCCAAGTGTAGTCTCACTACAAAGAGAAACTCTTAATGTACATTTCCACATTTCCAGGGTTTCTTGATGTGTTTTTCCTTTATCATGGAATAAAAAAGTCCTTAATGGTAAAAATACCTTATGATTCTTTTGGCTGAGGAAATGCTACAAGTCTTGATAAGACCAAGAGAACATACCTAGTGATGCTTTCTATACGGTTAGCATCCAGCTGATGTCTACTTGGTCTTGTATTTGCTATCATATTCCATATAAAAATGGATCACAGGAATAACCAAATTAAGCCAGTGATCTTTCACAAAACCCCACTAATCTATTGACTCCTAATGTAAGTGACAGTGGCTATCCTTGTCCTTGAAGCAATTTGAGATTTTGCTCTTTTTTCCAGGCTGTTTATTATGAGTTGTAGTATAACTGCTACTCTCAGAGGATTAATACATGGAGGGATTTTTCAGTTCTCTGCAACTTCTGTGATATTCTAAAACACACTTCCTTGTGGAATAATGATAATTTTTGATGAAACAGAGACATTTGCACAATATTGTTTCATATCAAGCAGCATTAGGGAGGCAACATCATTATAAAAACTGGAGAATGTGAATACATTTTCGTGATGATTCACATCAGAAGTAAACAAAAATCCAACATGAACAGCCATGCCAGTAATTAATAAGAAGAGTAAATAGGTTGCATGTTAACAGGCAAACAATTAAATTATCTGTTTCTTAGGGGCATGTAATGAGATTGTTATCACACTCCCAGAAGAGAGACAAATAGATATTAAAAAGGTCTTTCCGATACCTGTATTGGCTGAGGCCAACAGCTAATTCAATAGATTCGATCAAAATCACCTCTTCTTTCACTGCTCCTGATTTATGACTTGGGCTGTAGTTAGTCATCACTCACTGCAGTTTGCGCTCCAGCGCTCATAAATTATGCCTCATAAATAAAAAGATACAATCAAGGAAATCATATCAATTCATCTACAACCTTGGAGTATATTTTCCCATGGCACTCACGCTAATGTCTTTTTAAAGGGTAGCTTGCCGTGGGTTTTGAATATGTTCGAAGAGCAACGTGCCAAAATGGGCTTTGCCAGAACCGTGGTTAAGAGAGACTCGTGGCTAAAAAGAGAAGGCAATAAATCTGAAATGATATGATAACAAGATTAAAAAAAAAAAATTTCATGAACAGTCCTGTAGGCTGCAGTCATAAAGGAATAACTTGCTGAAAAGCTCTGTGTAGCTATCTGTTTAACCATCTACCTATCTGATTTTCTTTCATCATCAAATGGACTTTTTGCAGCATCTCTGTTTGCATGGTGCTTTGCTGGGTCCATTAATAGTTATGCTTTTACAGATATGGTGCTTGCGTTCCAGCCTTCTTTAATCTAAAACACTTTGGATCAGGCAAGATGGAACACGATTTTAATTGAATTCTGGGACCCAGGGGACGAAGGGTACAGCAGAACATTGTGTTCCTTTCTACTGGTGCTTTTGAAATTCAGAGATGTGAAGCTAGTAACGAGATTACAAGACATTTTCCTTGCTAGAAATGGGTGTCTTCTGTCACTACTGCTGAGCACACAGCCTTGCCCTTTGTGGGTGCTCAATAAATATTAATGGCTCTCTTCTAAAATATAAGGAGGGGAAAATTGGCTTCAGTATTAGTGGGGAGTACTGAAACTAGCTTCCATGTGATGTTCATAATGATAATGAAAATTTGGAATTTATCATACTCCTTTTTATTGCTTGTGTCTGCTCTCCCTGAGAGAAAATAGGAACCCAGTCCCATCCAGCTCTCATGGAGGATATGTATAAGTAGGTCATGGGTTTATTGAGCACTTATACTTTTATAAGGGTATTGCATGTACTAATTTATTTCATCCTCTCACCAAGCCTATGAGGCTGGTATTAGCATCATCACCAGTTTACACACAGGGAAACAGAGGCACAGAGAAGTTTATGCACCTTGGTATGTGGTAGGGCCAGCCTTCTAATACGGGTATGTGACGTTAAAGCCTGAACTCTCTACTTTTTTCTATTGAAGGAGGGTCTGGACACATCTTGTAAGTGTTTGTCCTGCCCTAGGGCTGTCATTGACCCCTGCACGGACTGGCTGTTTCTGCAGAGAACAGCCCTAAAGTGAGGTGGTGACAATGACCGCAAACATCACGACATCCATACCTGCTGCCACGTGTCATGCTTTAAACAATATTGCATGTTATACAGAGGCAAATACTACTCAAATACTTTCCCTACTGTTCCAAACATGTGTAAATGCACGTAAATTCCACTGTGTTAACTGAGATCATAACTATACCCTACTAACGTAACACTGGAATCATATCCTTTCTCCACAGTTAGTTGCTAGAGTAAGCTAAGCTCACAATCACCAATCACGATTAACATCTCAAGAAGTGATAGTATAGTTAACTAGGTAAGATTATTTATCATCCATACTCACTGAGGCATTCTACGTGCCGGGCACTATTCTATGAGCTGGGGAGACAACAGTGAACAAGGCTGGAGTCAACACCCTGTTAGGGAGAGCCAGCCAATAAACAAAAAACAAAAAGGTGATGATACAAGCTAGAAAGGAAACAACTTACAGCATATAGCAATGGAGTAGAGAATGGTTGAGTTGTTCAGGAGGTGCTCTCAGGAGGTGATAATCAAGCTGGGATACTAAGGACAAGAAGGAGGCCACCATATGAAGACCTGGGGGAAGAACATTCTAGGCAAAGGGAGGGCAAGTGCAAAAGGCCACGAGGCTGGAGTCTCAAAAAAGTTTGGTGCAGCTGGACTTGGAGAGTAAGGGCCAGAGAGCGACAGGATGAGGACAGATGTGGTCAAAAGTCAGACCATGAAAGACCTCACTGAGCCAGAGAGGAGTGTGCATTTCATGGGAGGCCAAGGGAGGGCTCCCTGTAAGGGAGCGACTATCTGATTTACATTGTAGAGGGAAAACTGGATATTGACTAATTCCTATATATTTATATCTTAAATTTTACTTTTATATGTGAGTGACACTGTCCTGGCCTTTAAATTAACTTATTTAAAGCTCACAGCAATCCTACTGAAACAGGCTGGGACCTGGGACACTTTGCTGCAGTGCTTGCATCTGGACAAACGTCTCCTCAAGCTACAAAATACAAAGAAACTATAAGGGACTGAAAATAACTATGTGCATGCAAGTTTGGGGCAAAATTATGGACAACAAGATACAAGAAGACCAAAAAAAGCCAACTGCCACTTCTGAAGAGCCAGGAGCAAAAGTGGGGTACTGCACATGCCCCCTGCACTCAACATCACCAAAGGGGTGGACAGATCACCTAAACCCCCGCTCCGACCCGACCCATGGACACATCCCTAACCTCACCCCATGTAAGGAACCAGCTCCCCACTGCCTTGGCGAGCAAGCAAGGAAACCTGTTACTTGTTCTCGCTCCCCTCCTGCTGCAGCAGGGGCCCCAATAAAGCCTTGCCTGAATTTCTTGTCTGGCCTCTGATCAATTTATATTGATTAAGGAGGCTAAGAACCCTGGTCAGTAAAACTACTAAGGTAGGCTTTTTCATTCCCAATTTTACAGGTAAGGAAACTGAGGCTTAGAGAGTAAATTACTGGCTGAGGACACAGAACCAATAAGTCATGCAGCCTAGTTTACAACTCGAGTCGGTTTATCTTTGCAGAGTCAGGAGTTCACGCTCCTGATGGGTGTGACTTGAGGACACTGTGCTTCAGCAGAATGATGACGGGATTTGGGGTCAGAACATCTAGACCCAAGTTCTGACTCTAACATTTTCTGACTGGGCACCTCACTGGGTCATTCAGTTTCCTGATTATATGGAAAAAATAATCTCTACCTCACAGGACTATTCTGAGATTTACATGCAATAAAGTTGCTATAAATTTTGAGGAATGTGGCGGTGGATAAGTACATTTATAAATATTTTATTAAGATTTTGAAAGCCCCAGAGCTGTACACAAACACGATTTGAAGTAACCGGAGGGTGAATTTAAGAACACAGTCTTTAGAACTTGAATTTCTATGTTCAAATTCAAGTTCTCCTGCTTACCAGCTGCATCCTTGGGTATGTTAACTAACCTCGCAGTGCCTCAGATTTCTAAGGGTAATTATTCAGAATAATCCTTGTCTCAAATGATTATTATAAGTTAATGTATGTAAAATTTTTAACATAGTCTTTAGCACATAGCAAGCACTAAATACATAACGATGGTTATTATTATATTATTTGTGTGAAAAGTCAGGATATGACCCCTTGGAAGAGAAAGTGAGACTAAATAGCAATTCTATAACTCATTTCTGGGTCCATTTAGCTGTTATGGATCAACAATAGATTTGAAAACCCTCACTGCATTCTGAGGTCAGCCCTCATCTCTCTGTGTCTCTGTCTCTGGGTACTTCTCCACTCTAGAACTCTGAGGGTTAGAATAAATAAAAGCCTGGCTTTTCAGAAATATTGCTGCTGCATCAAAATCTGTTGATTGGATGGTATCCTCCATTTTACATTATTATTAATTAAAATTTCTCAAAAGCACCCCAAAGTATGTAAAAAGAAAATGGTGGAGCAATTCAATGGATTCTTCAAAGTGAAGAATTTTGTTTCCAATTTCCATTGAAAATATGCCTTTGGGAGAGAACTGTACAGTTTCCTAGACACTTATAGGCATCTTAGTAATGATCAGATCCATCAACAGATAGATAACTCAATTTACAAGAGAAAGCCTTGACCATCTTCTTAAAGATTTTCATCGACGGCATCTGATTTACTTCAATATGTTAACGTTTTTGTCACCATCTGTAGATTTGATTGCTTCGTAGAGACCAAGACATTTATTTGGAATTTAATGGAAATACACCATTAGCCCAAGTACTTAAGTGCAATCCTCCTAAAGCCTTCAGAGTTACTTAGTGTTTTATGAATAATCACAGAGCGGCAAGCCAAAGCTTGCCAGGTGATCCTCTAGCCCAAAAAGAATTCTACTGGAGAAGGTACTGTCACAACATGGGTGAGAAGCAGCGCCGATCTGGGGTACAGGGGATGTGCTGGGTATTCTCTGTTTGTCCCCAGATCCATTCCCTGCCCTTCCCTGCTCCGCTCTGTAGCCCACGAAGCTGGTTCTGCAAACTGCTTTACAAAAGAAGGAGAAAGGTTTTGTTTTCTCCTTCTCTCTCTCTTTGGCATCCTAGTTTGGCAACAGGCTGCGTTCCTTCTCTGTGGGCACAGCTTCTACATGGCAGCCCCACCCCACTGGCTATAGCATTTACTGGGTTCCAGAAACAGCTTCCTCCTCTTGCCCTTTTAGGTCTAGAGGTAATGGCTTCTGGCTATGGCTAGTCCCAGAATACGTTCATATCTCTTGTTGATTCTCTTAATCCTGCCCATACCTCCATAAAGTCTTTTCATTAAATTCTCTTTAAATGCCCTTTTGAGTATACTGCTTCCTGCTGAGATTCTGACTGCTGGAGGGGAGAACATTTTGAACCCTTCCAAGGTACCAATAACAGTGTGTAGGCTGAGAGATGCATTTGCTCATAAGGGTGGAGAGATTTGGAAGAGCATTTTTTGTGAGACTGCAGAAATAGAGAAATAGTCCCTCCTCATGTCTCTATGGAATGATTCTCATCTTTAATATCAAGGAACCACCCATGCTCCTCAAGACCATCCGGCCAGAGAGTGGAATGAGAGTGTCCAGGAGAGTTTGGTGTGGGGACCGGGCTGTCCCTGAAGATGAGGAGTTGTCTGTTTCTCCCTAGGTCTGTTGTGCCATCATTCAGATCTCTCTGTTCACAGCTTACACTACTATCCGTATGTTTTTATGAATACATTGTTCATGGGTGTGTTTCTTTGTCTTATCAACTAAACTTTAAGCCCCTGAGGGGTAGAGCCCATGGTTTTTAGCCTCTTGCGCCAATCCTAGCAACTAGACATACACTCTGAACTTGGTGGCTGCTTGATAACTACAATTTATTAAAACCTCAACTTAGAGGATAAAGGGAAAGAAGGAAAATATGTCCCACCCTTTCCTAAGTTTCAGGTCACTTTGGAGAACCTTCATTTTTATGGCTACCTCGCTAAGCAGGAACCGTTTGTGAAAAGCCATGAGGGCAGGTTGGAATTCTACATTACCTGCATTCACTCGGAGGAAATTTGGTTGCATTGAATGTTTTATGTCCAGCAAACAAGCTTCCAACACAGAGACAGGAGGATCAATCATGGCTTAAGTGAGTTGGGTCAACAGGAAGGTGAGAAGCAACCCATCTTCAGATGAGTAACTTGTCTCAAAGGCAACGTAGAGATCGCTGACAAAAGGGGCTTAGGAGTAGAGCCCTAGGGGATGCCATGAGGGACAGAAAAAGAACAGACATGCTCCTGTGTGCCCTCACACACCCACAGGTAGAGATGACCTCCTGTTGCAACAAAAGACCTGATGGCCAAAAAGGACATGGTCCCTGGCCCGAGTGCCAGAATTCAGATTTCCATTCACGAAATGTCCTGATGGCCTTCAGTCTAAGCTGTGGCGCTCAGGCTCTAAGGTGTTAGAACGCATGCACGGCTTGAGTCAGCCAATATCAATAAATCATTTAAAACCTTGAGCTGTGGGAGTCGTGGGTGGGAGCAGCTTAGATCGCGTAGGAGAAACTAACCAGACAACAGCCTCCACGCCGGTCAGAAATACATTAGGGGGATTCATACCTGATTAAATGCAAGCCCAAAGCCAAACAGCAAACATGCTCAATGAATTTTCTCTAAATATGATACCAAAAGACTCTTAGGAAAGGAATGAGTTAAGGGTGATGGCAAGAGAAAACAAGCAATCTGAAGCAAGTTGTCAGTCACAGAAATGTAGAATCAGACTATCAGAGTTCAAGAGAATCTTAGCCGTGGGAACATGGGCAAGTTCTTCTTTTCCTGGGAGGAGAGTAGCAAGGACCAGAAAGGTTGGACTGTCTCATCAAAGGGGCGTCACACCTTCAGAGCCAACTGTGCTCTTGGTTAAAGACGTTTACATTCTAACACCGGATTAATCACTGTTAGTGACATAAGAATTTTGTTAACCTGGCTCTTTTCCCTCTTGGAAGAAAGTACCTCCTTCTTTTATTTAGTGGGAGGCTGAGGGTAGAGTGGGGAGGTGGCCCTACTGTGTAGCAGGCATCCTGCTGGACACACAAAATTTCTTAGTTCTCATAATACACCCTTTTTTTATTAAAGATTTTTTTTTTGATGTGGACCATGTTTAAAGCCTTTATTGAATTTGTTACACTATTGCTTCTGTTTTATATTTTGGTTTTTTGGCCACGAGGCATGTGGAATCTTAGCTCCCTGACCAGGGATCGAACCTGCACCCCTTGCATTGGAAGGCGAAGTCTTAACCATTGAACAGCCAGCGAAGTCCCCAATATACCCATTTTTTAATGAGCAAGTGAGGCTATAAGAAATTAAGTATCTTGTCCAAACTGCATGATTTTCACTCAGTTTTTTCATCTGGAGAACAGAATGGTTGTGAGCATCAAATGGGAAAGAACATCAGGATTCTGACGACTTCACAGTAGCACGGCTGCTGCGTGCAGTATGCGGGGGCAGCTCTGGTTTCTGGCTGAAGGTGTTTCCCACATACCCATGAAACCCTGACTGAAGGAGGGGGCCCTACGCCCAAGCTTATCAATCATGGTCCCTTATTCTCTTGTTCACAGGAACGTACATGGTGCTAGGATGTCAGTAAGAGTCCTGCCCTTGGTTGGTTTATGGATATTGGATGACAGAAGTCCTCTTTCCACTCTGAGGTGGGAGGGTAATAATAATAATACCTGTCATTATTATGCTAGTTGAATAGCTTCTATGTATGAGGTACCGTCCTAAGCACATTCACATATCAACACATTTCGTCCCAAAGCGAGCCCAGGAGTACAGTGGTGTTCCTATCGACATTCTAAAGACAAGGAAGCCAAAGCACAGAGAAGGTTGGAATCACGCAGTGCTGGGGTAGTGATTTTCTCCGATGCCTGGAGAGAGTCTGGTATAGAATGAGGCAGCACTACTTACAATAGCCAGGACATGGAAGCAACCTAAGTGTCCATCGACAGATGAATGGATAAAGAAGATGTGGCACATATATACAATGGAATATTACTCAGCCATAGAAAGGAACAAAACTGAGTCATTTGTAGTGATGTGGATGGACCCAGAGTCTGTCATACAGAGTGAAGTAAGTCAGAAGGAGAAAAATAAATACCGTATATTAACGCATATATATGGAATCTAGAAAAATGGTACTGATGAACCTAGTGGCAGAGCAGGAATAGAGACGCAGATGAAGAGAATGGACTTGTGGACATAGGCGGGGAAGGGGAGGATGGGACAAATTGAGAGAGTAGCATTGACATATATACACTACCATGTGTAACATAGGTAGCTAGTGGGAAGCTGCTATATAGCACAGGGAGATCAGCTTGGTGCTTTGTGACCATCTAGAGGGGTGGGATAGGGAGGGTGGGAGGGAGGCTCAAGAGGGAGGGGATATACGTATACATATAGCAGATTCACTTTGTTGTACAGCAGAAACAAACACAACACTCTAAAGCAATTATAATCCAATAAGGATGTAAAAAAAGAAAAATGAAGCCAAATCAAGGCAACCTGAGGTGAAGGAAAGAGAGAAGGAATGAATCCAACAGTATCAAATCCTACATCTCAGGCTCCCAGAGGGATTCTTGAGAGAGAAAAAAGTGTTTGCACCTTTTCCTTGGTTTCAAGGAACTTCTTTAGTCCCTTTCCCAGACAGCTGAGCAGAAACAATTCTCTTGCGTTTAAGGGAAAGTTGGTTTTCTATCACTTGGAATGAAATAGTCCTGACACCTTACTGATGATGTAGATTTTCTCGAGGGCCTAAGTGGGACTCTTATTTAGTAAACTAAAAAAATTAGGTTTATTATTTATTTACATTTATATTTTATAATATACTTCTAATTCATTTGATAAATTTATTAGTACATAAATAAATTAAGTTTCAGAAACACCGCTATTGATCCTTCCATATATCCATTTTGGTGGTGGATAATGACACGACTATTAGTGTATGAAGCTGGTCTCATATCCTCACTTGCTTTTTTAAAAAAAATTTTTATCAAAGTACAGTTGATTTCCAATGTTGTGTTCATTTCTGCTGTACCGCCAAGTGACTCAGTTATACATATATGTGTTCTTTTTCATATTCTTTTCCATTATGGTTTACCACATGACATTGAACATAGTTCCCTGTGCTATACAGTAGGACCTTGTTGTTTATATAGTCACTTGCTTTGATACAACATAAAGCTAAATACCGTTAGAAAATCAAATCGCTTAGGGTCAGAAAATATTCTGTGAGATTTTACAAATCATAGATGACCAAGGCCAATCAAGAGAAGCCAATGTTTGATGAGAATTTTTAAAAGCGTATGGTTGTAGATGACCCTCACTTACGCCCCCAGAATCTAGCCCTGGAGTGAACTATTTCCAGGTGAGGAAAGGCTGAAGGAGGTTAATTTACTCAAGGATCCAGAAATAGGGATAAAGGACTAAAAGTTGCTGTCTTTTCTGCTTCTCCTTTCTAGCTTGTCGTCCACACTGTTGCAGCCTTTTGTGGGGCTGGCACAGAGAACGTCTCCGCTGTCCCCTCCTGGAGTCGCCACACAGCTGCTTTTGGCAGCAACAGAAAGGACCCACTTGACTGTCTGCCCTCCAACCATTCCTCCGTCCTCTCCCGCATCAACCTTCAGACTGAATTGTTCGGGGCCAGCGTTGGTCTGTTAGTTAAGTAGCAGGCTGCTGTCCTGGGCAGCTTCCATAGCAGCAGCCCCGAGATCAGACCCACACTCGAGTGAGTCATACATGGGGTTTCCTCCAAGGCTGACTTGTCGGGTCTCAGTGGTCCAGTCCCGAGGCCCCAGAAGCCTTCGGAGACTCTGGGTGTGCGTGGGTGCTTATTGAAAAAAATCTGTCAAAGTGGGGAAGTTTCAGGAAAACGAATTAAGTCACTGACAGCAGGATTCAATGAAAGGGGGGCCATGGCGGCCCGAGCAGATCCGTGGTGAGTCATCGCCTTCAGCGAGAGTATGAATATGAATGCACAATTACTGAGCACTGCTCAGCGGCCTCAGCTCTCTCCCCGCAGGTCAGAACTGAAGCTTCTTATAAAAGCAGACTCACACCCAGGTCCCTCTCTGAAACCTGCAGAGACTACTGTCTTAATCTGCTTGCTGAACAATTAGGAACTTCGCCACGTAGAACTAGGAGCTTTATATCGTATATATTAGTATATCCCAATTTTGAGAGGGTTGATGATAGAAATGAGTACTGTCTGTGAAAAAAAAAAAAACTCTGCTGGATGTGTATTCTGTAGCACAGCAAGCCTGTAATCTTCATTTAACGAAAAGGTCTGTGCATGGGAAGAATTTCATTTAGTAAAGATGCACCTCATTTATGTATGAATCACACATTTATAGAGTTGTTTGAAAATAGGATTTTGGTAAGTAAAATTATATCTGAAATTCACAAATGTTTGTTCTCTGATGAGACCCTGCACTGCATCACTCTGCAAAGCCAGCCCATTCATCCTTGTGAAATGTTTTTTTAAAAATTCCAAATTTCTGTGATTTCAATTTCAGATCTTTACTCGTTTTATGAAAGCTGATCCTTCAGAATCCCAGAATTGTAGAAGCTGTGTTGAAATGGATCAAAACTAGAAAGTTCCTGTTTTAAATGATGGTGAACGTTACTCTTCCAACCAAAATCCAGGCCTCCCAAGTGAGAAACAAAACAAAATGAAACAGCGACAACCAAAACCAAATAAAATCCAGGAGGAAGAGTCAAAGAAATTATTTGATTAATCGAAGACATGAGCTTAGCAGGTAATATATTCTGTCTACCTTTCCAGCTTCATACCAAAACAATAAATACGACTCTGATTCAGGAAAGCCATGG
Organism: Eubalaena glacialis; assembly: GCF_028564815.1. Taxonomy (NCBI): domain Eukaryota; kingdom Metazoa; phylum Chordata; class Mammalia; order Artiodactyla; family Balaenidae; genus Eubalaena; species Eubalaena glacialis. Next base: position 14,928,375 of record NC_083718.1, read on the forward strand.
ACAGACCAAGGTAAATAGGTTGGTCATCAATTATCATCATGTAAATTAGGCACTTGAGGGGAGCTGGCTTCACTTACTTAGGCAATCAGTTTACGATGGTTTAGGACTGTGTGATTCTCAACCCTGGCTGTACATTAGAATCACCTAGGGACCTTTTGAAATGCACTGATGCCTGGACCCACCCCATAAGCAGAACTACAGGCGGATGCGGCCTTGGCATCGAGAATGTTGTTAAAGTTCCCCAGGTGATTCTAATGTGCAGTCGGGCTGAGAACCCTGATTTAGGAAAGCGGCACCAGAAAATCAGGCTTAAGTAGCATAGCAACATCGCTGTACCCTCCGGGACAGTATTTCTCAAAAAAGTAGGTTGTGGACCACCTAAGCTGCTGGTTAAAAATGCAGATTTCTGGGAATTGCCATCCCACCCCGCTGCATCTGCATTTTGAATGCACTCTTTGGGCAATCCTTTTGTACTATAAACACCGAGAGCTACTACCCTTAGGGCGTTCAATTTTGAGGTATATCACTGAAAACTTAGAAGGTGCTTGTAAAATCACACAGCTTCTGCCCACCTTCAAACATGCCGGTTCCCATACTGATGTGTGAGTCACTGTGAGGTGACATCTGCTGATCCTTGCCTCCAAGATCTTCTGTAGCAAATGATTCTCCCCTCTCTCAGTAAGAATCTCTTTCTCCAGGTATTTCTTGACTCTCCTGTTTATCAGAATTTATCCACGCTGTATTCTTTTCCCCAGAGCTCTATCATTGGTCATCAGATTGATGAATTAATTTAGACTAGGTGGAACCGAGCAGAATCCTGCAGGGCCTCCTCACCCCTCCAACTACAAAACCGAGCAGTTAATGATGAGGACAAGAGAGTCATAGACTCAGTGTCTGATGCACATTCCTGAGTTGTTTTATAGATAACTGTAACTGCCACCAGAGGAAAAAAGCTAACTGCATGATGACCAGACTGTAGCCATGACATAACTGCTCCATCTTGAGTAGTACTGAATCTATGGCTAGCACAATTCCAAGAACTGGCCTCAAGACAATGGGATTAACATTATTGCTCATAATAATCTATATCTTTGCAGGCACCAAAATAATTGTAGCTTGCTCTTCCCGTATATGTAAGCAGACAACTAAAATTGTCAGCAAAGAGATGCTACAGACCCAAGTTGACATCTTCCACTCTGAGAATACGGCGCCTAAATGTATGGACACCAAGGGGGGAAGTGGGGGGGATGATTTGGGAGATTGGGCTTGACATGTACACACTATTGATACTATGTATAAAATAGACAACTAATGAGAATCTACTGTATAGCACAGGGAACTCTACTCAATGCTCTGTGGTGAACTAAATGGGAGGGAAATCCGAAAAAGTGGGGATATATGTATACATATAGCTGGTTCACTTTGTTATACAGCAGAAGCTAACACAACATTGTAAAGCAACTATACTCCAGTAAAAATTAATTAAGAAAAAAAAAATATGTCAGCATGAAAAAGTTACGGAAGATAGACCTCTGCCCCTAATCCCATAGAAATGGAATGATGTCTGACAAGTGGGGATTTGTAAGCAGCTCTTTGCAGGAAACCGGCCTCAGCAAGAAGCCCCTTTTCTTATCACTTTAGCAAAGCTATATTGTAACTAACTTTTAAACCAGGCGCCCCTGTGCTCTATACATCTCCGGTCCAAGCACACCTTTCAAATCTTTTAATCACACAACACCTGGCCTAACTCGTCTTCCATAGATCAAAGAAGTAGAAATGAAGAATAAGTAACTAACAGATGACCAGATCTCTTCCCTACCTTCCCCTTCAGTAATCTCCCAAACAAACTGTGTGCAGTGGGGGATGGCGGAGACTCTGACCCCTTACGTCAATGATTAACTGAGATTACTTCTCTGTTTCCCTTTAAAAGCTTTCATGGCCGAGCAGAATCTTCGGAGGTGGTTTTTGGGGGACACTAAGTCCACCGTCCCCAGATGGCCGGCATTCTGATTAAAGGCACCTTTCCGTTTTATTTACATTTGTATGTAATTGATTTTGTTAGCCGCTAGCAACAGGACACCCTCCCCCATTCGATAACATAGGGAATGTTTGGAAGCTACCTTCAATGCTTTAACTCAAAACCGGAAATGAATACAATGACGTAGGGCCAGGTAGTGGGGTGTGGGGAGGGACATCTGACACCCTCCAGGCACACCACGTGGATGGCCACCTACCCGACCATGGGTCCTCACCATCCTTCTGATGAATAGATTTCCATCTCTGAGCAGTTTCTCAGTTCTCTGTTTTCATCCCCTACGGAATATATGGATTATCTCAAAAACACAATCCTCTGTAGGAGGGTCAAATCACAGATATGGTGGGTGAACCAATGACTCTAGGACAATAAAGGTGTGTTCTGAAAAGCAGCCTGCAGGTAAAGTAACCCTCAGACAGGTTTGAGAGCAATTCAAATTCATCTCAAAGACAAAATGTTCTTTTGTTAAAAGGAAATCAATTCTTATAGTACATTACTTCCTAAATGACTTCTGGAAGATAACTCAGGATCTATAAAGACTTAGCATTTGCACAGGCTAAATAAATCCAATATTTTAGTTCATTTATTTCAGGATTTAATCTATATTTTTCAAAATATTTCCTGTAAGATCTTGGTTTTGGGGCTGATAGGCTAGATTTTTTTTTTTTTTTTCCTGCTCTCTAACCTTCTTATGTTGTAACAACATGGGATTAGCTAGTAAATGCAAATTTGAGATCAGTCTGTTGTGAAAACCAAATTAAGTAATTTCATTTGGGTGATGCGAGTATGGAGGAGGAGCTTGACACAGGGCTGACAGTAACAGTTACAAAAGAGACAGCATAGCCTGAGGTCCTTAACTTGTCTCCCCTCTGAAATGTGGGTCCCTTGGTAACTGGTCGTCCTTAGCTTCTGGTGAGTGTATATCTGTTAGCATCACTGATGCCATATTGGGTTTGTACATTTCCTCCTGGCCTTCCATTGACCCTACCCAGGACTGAACTGTGCAGTGAATCACTCCTCTGCCTCAAGGGCTTTGTAGTTAGTAGATATTCTTTAATAATCATTAGGACCAGGTGGCCTCTATGCTCTGTTAGTCCCCAAACAACGATGAAGACCTTCGCTGACATGTTCCCAGTGCCCACAAAACTAGTTACCGATTCATAAATCTTGACTTTGGAATGCACGTCCTGTTTCCAAGCACGTACCCCCTACCCTAGGTTAACAATAAAACTGTCCCATTGGTCCCTTGACAGTCAGAGTGCAGCTGCCAGTGTTTCTGGATTATTGTCCGCTCAATCCCACCCTGTGCGTAAGTATAATAAACTGATCCATTGATTATATGGAGCTGCTTGCCTCAATTTTTGGTCTCAAGATACCTTCTCAGTTTGGTGGGCACTTTTCATTCTCTCCATGCTCCAACAGTAAGAAAACTGACAGAGCTAAGACACATGCTTGGAGTTTACCATTCCTTAGAAAACTTAGGTAAGACATTACAGATGATATGGCCAATTGTTTAACCCAATTACGCAATATGATGCCAAAGAAGCTACAATCACTGGTTTGCTTTCAGTATCCACAGGTCACTTAGTTCTGTCTAGTTAGAGGTCAAATATTTCATGCTGATTCCATCCAGCTCTCTTACAAAGGTGCACTTTTATTCCTAAAGGGGACTAGATAATTGAGAATAGAAGGGTCTTTGATAACTTGATACTTTTCTGTAAAGATAATGATAAAGAACAAAAGGATGGCCACATAGGTTCTGGCTGTTTCTAACAGTATTCTTTCTCCAACTGTGGCATCAATAGATATTTTGTTCCTTCATGACATAAGCCACAATCCTCACCCTAAACCCTTGGGACCTGAAGTGTTTTTAAATAATTTTTTATTTTTTCAGATTTGGGAAAGTTAATAAAATGCGTATACTGTATATTTTGTAATAACCGCAGAATGCCCTTGTAATAGAATACAATACTTCTGTAGCAAAATATATAACTATTCATATTAAATGAGATAAATAAATGCTGTAAATAGTCTGGTTTGTTTACATTGGGTTTTGCTGCTGAATGAGTTGTACCAAACCTAGATAAAAACTTGTTTTTGGGAATGCCCTGGCGGTCCAGTGGTTAGGAGCCCAAGCTTTCACTGCCGTGGGCTTGGGTTCGATCCATGGTTGGGGAACTGAGATCCCACAAGCCACGCAGCTTGGCCGAAAACAAAAAGAGAGAAAAAAAACCCAACAACTTCTTTTAAAGAGATTTTTAGACTTGGAATTGCAAACAAGGGATTATGGATTTATATCTATGTATTTCTCCAAACCATTCAAGAATCAGTTTATATTTTCAATTCTTACTAACTTCATTGGGAAATTTGTCCTGTACGTTGCTGGCCTAAAACATATTCCTTTCACATTTAAACTGTTACCTCTAATAACTGTCCTCATTGATTTGCTCACCATATTCCTGGTGACTTCGTGATCTTATTATTTCTGGTTATGGTAAGCTTTTCAAGGTTCAGTTTCCTCTTCTAGAAAATTGCACTTGGTCTTGTGCCTGGCACGTGGTGCTTGCATCATTCAGGAAGTTTCCTTTGAAACTGCAAGCAAGAGAAGCTGGTCCTGACTTAAGCAAAAGGGAATTTACTGGGGGTACAGTCAGCCCTCCTTCTCCATGACTTCTGTATCCGTGGATTCAACCAACTGTGGATCAAGAATATTTGAAAAAAGGATTCCAGAAAGTTCCAAAAAGCAAGACTTGAATTTGCTGCATGCCTGCAACTACTGACATAGCGTTTACATTGTATTTACAGCTATTTACATGGCACTTACATTGTATTAGGTATTTATTATAAATAATCTAGAGATGAATTCAAGTATGGGGAGGATGTGCGTAGGTTATATGCAAATACTATACCATTTTATACAAGATACTTGAGCATCTGAGGATTTTGGTATCTGGGCTCGGGTGCCCAACACTTGGCTAGGTGACAGCCTGACACATTGATTGACACTCCCACCAAGTCTGAGCACGGCGTGGAGGAATCATTCCCCCACAGGAACTGGAGCTGCTTGTTACAAAACTGCAAACACTCCCAGGTGGCAAAGCAAACAAACCTAACGGAAGTCTTCTATTGACTTCAAAATACCTTCAGAATAGTGTTCTTAATTCCTGACTTTTTAGGGATATGCAAAGTCCTCTTTTTTAGGCTGTCCTCCTACAAAACTTACTTCATCTCCACCAGAAATCTGCATAGGAATAACAAGCCTAAATCACACGGATCAAGAACCAAGAAAATGAAGAAGGCAAATGAATACGGCCTTTCCTCCCTCATTTACCGCTTAAATTTTTTTTTAAAGAATATTATTAAACTACATAAGTCCCATGTTTCTTTAAGCGGCTTTTTAGATTGTAAGCAATTTTTTTCCAGACAGTGTGAGTTGTTGGTAACACACATTTCTTACCTGGTATTCATACTCTGTGAAAGGCAATAGTTCCATGTCCATAAAAGAGCTTGAGCTTCCATTATAGGTTAGCACTGGGTTTGATTTTCCAGGCTGAGTTGCTATTTGTCTTCTGTACAATTCATAATATAAAACTTGTCCATTTGGGTGGAGTGGTTCTGTCCACAGAAGGGAAACCGTGGGCTGGAACCCTCCTGGAGCCATCTGTACCTCTAGATATGGAGGCGGTTGCTTCTGAGGTGCAACCTCAGGGGTCTGTATGGATGTCCAGTCACCTGATGCACATCCCAGCCTGGTGCAGGCTTGAATTCGAACTTCATACCTTCAGGACACAAGGCAGAAATGACCCATTATTGGCAAAATCGATTTTCGTGGGAAGAATCTTTAAAAGACCAAGTGTTTTCTGAAAAAAAGACAGACACGTTTATATTTATTCTTACCTACAACGAACCCTTTTCAAGGACAACAAAGTCATGTTTCCATGGAAATTTTAGAACATTTTCAAGCCTCCTGGTTTTCCAAACTAAAGAAAGATGCTCACCTGTCTGGAAAGGGTGGGCACGATTCTTCCCTAAACAGGAATGTATAGAATCAATACACTTTCAAGATGCTCTCCAGCAGGAAAATTCTGGTACTCTAGAGTTCCTTAACACAGCGAGGGAGAATACAGATCTTGGGAGTTTGAACGAGTTTTCAGCAGCCCTGGGCTCCTCCTCTCTCTGCAGCTGGAGCTAAATGATTCCCCAGGAACGTTTCCAGGTCAGGAAGGAACGTCATGGAGTCAAGGTCTCTGTGGTAATAAACCCCCTCACCTGATACCTGACATCTTAAAACAGGCTCCCTTACACCACATGGGGAACTTCTGGGGCCAAAGTTAATCCAGCTACACACCAGATTATCAATCATGGAGACACCTTATCACCATCCAGTTAAACTCAACCAATCAATTATGTTTTGCTTCATAGCGGGTCTCCTGCCACTGGGAAAGGTCTATTTACATAACAGGGACTTTTCCCTTCCAACAAAAGGGGCTTTTGTTAGTCTTAAGTGCCTATGGCTGCAAATAAGTGCTTTCCCCCTCTTTTCCATGCCCCTAATTTTTATGATATTATGACACCCCGAATTTCCCCTCAAGCCCCAGGCACCTCCCTTTCTCCCTTTATTTCTTTTGCTTCCAGCCTTTTCCCTCTTCTACTTTCTGCTTTCTCTCTTCCAGATAATCACTGCCTTCTGCCCACTTCCTCGCTTTCTTTCTGTTCCCCTTCCCCTCTTCTTAATTACACCTCTCTCTCCCTTTGGGGAGTTTCCCAGTTCCCTTTTTTGCTTCCCCTTCCCTCCCTCTCCTCCCACGCCCATTTTCACCACGATGGGCTGCCAGTTTATTGGTGAACAGATCCACAGCTGTGAATGGCAGATCTGCCTTCTAAGCGATTCTGAGAAGTCAGTTTTGATTTTCCACACCTGGATTATTTGTTTTCTGGATTATCTCTGGTGGTTTTAAAATTCTGGGTCAGATTCCTCCTGCTTCTTAGGGTATTCTCAGGATCCTTCTTCCTACTGACCATCTGGGGGGTACCCCAAGGAGGACACACTAATTTGCAGTACTCAGTAAACATTAATCTGCTGGAAAAACCCCAAACGACATGAATCCCAACTTCATATAGAAGTCATATTCTGGTTTTATTTTTGTGTGTGTGTGATTTGATGTTTTTATTGTTTATACGCTATATAAAGTTATTATAAAATATTGGCTATATTCCCTGTGCTGTACATTACATGCACATACCTTATTTATTTTATACCCAGTAGTTTGTATGTCTTGATCCCCCTCACCTGTCTTGCCCTCCCCTCCTCCTCTCCTCACTGGTAACACTAGTTTATTCTCTGTATCTGTCGGTTTCTCTTTTGTTATATCCATTCATTTGTTTTATTTTTCAAATTCCACATATAAGTGAATACATACAGTATTTGTCTTTCTCTGTCTGACTTACTTCACTAAGCATAATACCCTCCAGCTCTACTCATATTGTTGCAAATGACAAAATTTTCATTCTTATTTATGGCTGAGTAATATTCCGTTGATATTCTAAGTCATTAATGTCACTTACATCTTCGATGAGAGTGGACAGGGAAGAGACATCTCTCATTGCCTTAAATCCCATGGCTAAGTTCCTCAGAAAAATCAGACTTTCTTTTTTCAGCCTGGGAAAAGTGCCCCTCTCACATCCAGAAACTTTTTTTTTCCCTAGAAATCTTTTTGAATAAGAGTTTCGGAGGGGAGCAAGTTGATATGATCTTTAAAACGTGCAAGTAACAGTCAGGTAAAGAGGAAGCCGGGATAAAATGTACAGCTCTGCAGCTAACATGGGCCTGTTTTATGCCCTGCATCAGAGTAAGATAAAAGCCAACTCACAGAGCGTGTGGATTAGCTATGGAAGATACTTGCGGAAGTTTTAATTACTGTTTAATATTTAATGCAACCCTAAATAATTGTCACTAGGAGATGCATAAGACTGCGAATATTTCATTTCAACAGCACTATGTATCAGAGATAATTATAGGAGAGATCTAATCTACACATCAGTACATTACAATAATAGATGAATTTTATCAATGGTGGTTCGTAATCAACACTCAGCCTTTAATTCTTTTAAAGTGGTTCTGTTCATTTTATTAAATTTTAAGAATAAAATGTCCTTTATTACTCTTCTCTCTGGGGATGTATGTTACTTAAAATGTGATGGGGAAAAAAGCCAAGCAATTCTTTAATGTATGGGAAGAGGGCTGGTGGTCAAATTCCTTTGTGTGGAAAGCAACACACACCCTTGCTCATCAGAGCTCAGAGGGGACCACTAAGAAAACAGGAGCTGGCAAAGTGGCGCCGTCCCAAGAAACCATGAGATCAGAGCTGACTGAAGGGCTGGGGAAATAGTCAGAGGAGCCTCATTATACCTGGAAGACGTGCTGGATCCAATGAGGGCTGGTCCCAGAACAAATTTTGGATCAGTCCAACTCTGGCTGGCAATAGCTCTCAATGATGGCCCCTTTTTTCATTCTTTAAAATAATACTCCTTTTCCTCACAGCCTAGTTCAGATAACCGCACTGGGGTTCTCAGAACTGACCAGGGGCTGGCATGTTTCCAGGAGGGACCAGACTCAGGGAAGTGGCCCTATCTCTCCACTACTTGGTTCCAGACATTGTGATGAATTGCAAACATTTCTAAAAAACTGACTCTCAAAATGTCACCTGCAAGAATTTTGCTCTCCAGAAGTAATCAAGCAGGTTTGGGCTGGATGAGGATGTAGTTAGCCCACTGGGATGATTAAATGGATGGGGCTTGGGCATGTCACACATCTTGCTGTTAGAGTCTTCACTGGGACTGACCGAGGGCTCATGCAATAGAAAGGGGCAGTGGCTTGTTCTCAGGAAACCCAGAGTCAGTTACCTACCTGTGAAATGGCTTCAGCTGGTTTACTATGAATGACCGTGTACCAAAAGAATTATGAGTTGTGTTTATGTGTACGATTTTTGTTTCTCTTTCAAACAGCTCACGGATGAAGAGGGTGTAGTTGACGATATGACCGTTTGTCCTTACTGGGGGGTCCCAGCTCACTAAGATCTCCTGAGGGCCCTTGGCCAGCAATTTTGGAGGCTCCATCCCTGAAGGTGCTGAGGGGCTGGTTCGATCTTTGACAAGTGGACTCAAAACACCCCCTTGGCTGTTGTTGGCCATCACTGTGTAGCCATACTCCACACCTGGGGCGAGAGTAAAATCATGATAGCGAGTTTCCAGGCCGGTATAGACAATGGTTCCATCCCTCCTAAGTTCATAGCTTCTGATCTGGCCATTTGGGGTTCCTGGTGGTTTCCAGGTGATTTCTATGGACTCTGAGCCCGTGACTTGTAGTTTTGGAGGGTCCATGTTTTGTGGCGGGGCCTCCATTGTCCAGGCAGACTCTGCAACACTAGCTGTGCAACCTCCATTGGTGCAGGCCACTAGGGAGAGATTATACTGCGTGGAAGGCTGCAGGTGGGAAACCAACAGGGACAGGTTCTGCCCAGCAAGGTACTCCTTACCATCCAATCTGAGTAAATACTGAGTGATCTCTCCATTTTGAATTGATGGCGGTGACCAAGATACATTTATTTGAGTGGCACTGATGGTCCAAAGAGCTGGAGGGCTGACTCCTGCAGGGGCAGCCTCAAGGGTGGTGATGCTGGTAGGTGTGCTGGTGGAACAGCCTTCACTAGTGCAGGCTGTGACTACATACCTATACGTGGAAAAAGGAAGCAGCGCTTCATCAGTGTAATTGAAAGTCACAGCGTCAAAGCTGAAAGGATAGAGCACTTCGTTCCTTTGAAGCCTATAGGACTGGATAATGCCATTAGGCTGTGCTGGAGGGATCCAGGAAATCATCAGTTTGGGGGGATTCACAGATACCTGGGCTATCTCAGGTGGAGAGAGCCCTTCTGGAGGTGCTTGCCTGGTCCTTACCACACTCCAAGAGCTGCAGGTATGGCCTGCTGAATTCCAAGTGTGGATTTTATATTCACACTGCATCCATGGCTGCAGACCTGTGTCATTATACATAAATGTATTCCTTTCAGTATTATATTCTGTGAAAACAATTTTCTCATCGTCCTGGATTGTCTGATTCCCCCAAGCCTTTCCTTTGAAGCATCTGCGAATCACTTCATAGCGAATTATCTTTCCGTTTGGGTTAACGGGCTCTGACCAGCTCAGCTCAACGCTGGTGGACCCCACAGACTGGATGGTGGGAGCCAGCTGAGACTGGGGTGCGGCTTCTTCTGTCCACAGAGGCTGGGGTGCCGAGTGTGCACAGCCCGCCCTGGTGCAGGCCTCCAGCGTCAGCGTGTAGAGCGTGAAGGGGTCCAGGCGTCGGAAGAGAAATTGACGATTCAGGCCAGTGTACTCCAGGACACCATCACTGAAGACATTGTATGTCTGCAGGAAGATGGGAAACAAAGCATATGATTTCTTGGTGTCACTATTTCGTCCCTTTTAACCCCTTCTGCCCCCTATTCCTCACCTTGATGATCCTAACCCAGAAGAAGCATTCTGATATGAATTTTGGGAATGTGATCTTTGCTTTTTCTTTTTTTAAGGTTGGATATCATGTAAGCATATATCTAAAAGCTAAGAGTTACTGAAATTAATTCGTTGACTTAAAGAGTGCTCACGGGGTTTCCTCCCATTTTTATTTTTTAGAAGTGGGGAATAGTATTCAAATTCCCTATTCTATAAAAATTAAGTGCTTCTAATTTCACCCTGAGTAGGCTAAATAGGGCCTATCCACATTGTCTATTGCCACAGCATTTACTGGGAAATGGAATTATAATGCTTAATCATTTGTACCAGGGTGCCAGGGTGGAAAAATATGTGAGTGTCTGGTGTGGGCACACATGCATGTACATAGGTACATATATATGTTATACACGTATACAAAAACATAGGTACAAACTGATGACCAGAAAATGGAAAAACCACCCTGTTTTCTCTTACCAGTTATAGAAGAATAGATGGCTTCTTTGGAGCAAAGTATTCTTTTGTTCCAGGGAAAACCATCCGAATGCTCATGATACAAATGTAGAGCAATTTTCCAACCCATATTATTCATTGTTCTTTGGGGAAGATGAGAAGTAACTTAACTTGAATGTAGATGTTTTTGAATGATGGTTCCCCATCTTTTCATGCTTCAGTGTACCTGAGAGACAGGAGACCTTCCTGTACATGGTCGTGACCCTATGATTATGTCTCTTAAGATGAGATGGACAAATACCAGAGTCCCTTGAGAGGCAAATCTTCCCACAGGTTGTTCCTGGATTGTTGATATACTTTAATGTTATTTAAGGTTAAATAGCCTAGATCTGGAAATCTATTTATGTTGGACTATTGTATTTTGGTGTGATTTTCTTGTTGGGGTCTCAGGGCAAGATCACACCCCTGAGGGAAGGGGAATAGAGTATTTTCTGAAGACAGCTTAGATTCCACAATCAATTTGAAAGTCTCTATGACTCTCTGTCCCCTCCCCCATATTCACCTGGCAAATCTCTAACTAGTGTTAAATTCAGCTCTCCCTCTGGACCTTAGCTTCTAACTGGGTTTGGAGAAAAACTCTCAAATATATTGACTGGTCTCAGTTTAAATTTCTTACCATAACTTTTAAATAGATGATTACCAACTATAAAACCATATGTTTGCTCTCTCATTTTCCAAAGTAAGAAATATCTTCTCCTTTCCCCACTAACGGCCAACACCCCCTTCTCTCCCTCACAGGTGGTTGTTGACATAACCACATATTTGACTGAGGAAAGTAGAGGCAGTCAGACAAGAATGTTCTCATGTTATAGATTATCACTGCCATATGCATGTGAATCTAGACGTACCCTATTTGCCTCCCTTCCTTTTCCTATGGATGAAGTATCTCTGCCCCCACTGAAGTCCACCTGAGCTCTGGATCCTGTCCTCTCCTCCTTGCTACAGATTTCACTCTTGCAATTATTCTCATTATCTCTTGCTTCACTGATTTATCTCCCTCTACTGGGTTATTTCCATTAGCATTTAAATGTACTCTAGGATCTTTCACTGATTTTTGAATAAAACTTCTTGACACTGTAGTCCCCTGGCTCCTGCCCCATTTCTCTTTTTCTTTCCATCTATACTTCTTTGAAGAGTTGCCATCCTATTCCCTCAAACCATCCCGACTGGGTTTCCCATTTCAACACTTGATTTTCTTGTCAAGATCACAGTGACCTCCTGGTTTCCAAATACAGGGTCACATCTCTGCCCTCATGTTACTGGATCTCTCAACACCATTGGCACATTTTCTGTTCCCTTCTGGGACATCCCTCTCATCTACTTTTCCTTCTACCTCATGTGCCTTGACAGCTCCTCTCCATACTCTCGACCTCCAAATTTTTGTATTCCCCAGGGCTTGATCCCAGGCTCTCTTCATCTCTAGTTATATTCTCTCCATAGGTGATGTCCTCCAGGCCCATGGGTTTGAATACTACTCATCTGCTAATGAATTCCAAATACATATGTCTTCATGAAGAACTCTCTCGAGTGTTCTAGACTTGTACTTCCAACTGCCTACTTATCCCCTCAAACCTGTACATCTTCCAGCCTTCCCTTCCCAGTCAATGACTCAAGGCCAAAATCCAGAAGTCATTCTGAAGTACTACTTTTCCTTCATGTATCACATTCAGTCCATTAACAAATCTTGTCATCTCTACCTTCTGGATACATCCCCAATCCACTCACATTTCTCGACATTCTCAACTCCCTCTCTAATTCAAGCCACAGTCAATTCTACCCTGACTTCTTTAACAGATTCCAAACTCCACTGGTCTCCTTATAACCCATTTCCTACATAGGAGCCAGAGTGATTTGGAAAAACATAAATTTGATTGTGCTATTCCTTTGCCTAAACCCTTCCGTAGTTTTTCATCACACTCAGAATAAATCCCAAGCTCCTGATCACAGCCCACAAGGTTGAGCACAATCCACCTTTTACCAATCCCTTGAATCTCTTCTAGTATCATCTTTCCTCCCCAACCCTCCCAAGCTTCAGCCACACTGGCTTTCTTCCCTTGAAGTGAAGAAACCAAGTTCATCCCTGGCTTCAGGCCTTGCATTTGCTGTTCACTTTGTCCAAACATTTTGCTCTCGTATCTTCACATGACTGACTCTGTCTTGTCATTCAGGGCTCAGCTCAAATGTCAACTCAATTCAAATGATCATCCATGCTAAAATAGCCCGAGCAGGCATAATTACATTATTCTGTTTAATTTTCTTTATAGCGTTCACCACTCTCTGAAATTCTCTGGTTTGTGTACTAGCTTTTTGTTTGCCTCTCTGTAGCCCCACTGTTCATGTTTTCACACACACACACACAAGGTCTGTGACAGCAGGGACCTTGCCTGTCTTGTTCACTCCTGAATAATTGCCTGGCACTTAGTAGAAGCCTCAATAAATATTTGGTGAAACACAAATGCACGTAAAAGGAGTAGATATTTCTATTATCAATCATTCCATGAAGAGGCAGACACTGGGATGGGAAATAAACACTCACAAGGAGGGGTGCTTTGATGGGTGTGAAAGAGATACTGTTTTCTCTGATGGGGAACTTAGGGCTGAGGCTTGCATTTTAAGGCCATTGTTCCTAAGGCTCAGGCCTCCTGTCCTAGAGTAGGCAAAGTCTGGCTCGGTCACATGTCGGGGGCTGGTAGAAAGCAGCTTGCTTCTGCTACTTGTAGCATACCTGGAGGTGGGCAGAGAGATGGCCACCATACCAGACAGTGAGGCAGCCTACAGGGAGGTCCATGAGGATGGGCCTGGGCCTGTGAGCTCTAGTTACAGATCTAAGTCACTGCTGTAGGTAATTTCCTGCCAGCATCCCACTATGGGGTTTTCAGGGAAGGTTTATCAAAAGTCACAGCTTAGTCTTAGATGTTCTATGTGGAATTAGTGGGGGAGTCTTTGCCACCTTGAGAGGGAGTGGTAAAGGAGAGGCAGAGTGTCTACAGCATCTGCAGGGGGTGGGAGTTCTGCAGTCCCAGCCTGCACGAGGCGATTGATGAGGGCCTGAGTGGTGGTCCAGGGCCAGAGGAGACTAGAGGCAGAGGCAGTAATAGATGGACAGCTGAGTTGCCACCAGCCTTGGAGAAGAACATCAGAAGGGTGACGATGCTGCCTCTTATGTGGGTGACGGTTCAAAGCATCAAAATGTGGATAATAATGGAAACCTTATTTGGGCGCTCACAGGCTGGTGAAGCTGGGGTTAGAGGTGGCATTAATAAGACTGCTTCTCATGGCTACATAGGGACATCGTGGACTTAGCAGACATGTGGGGTTTCCTGTTTCCTGCTGAGTGAGCTCTGCTCAAAGTGCAAATTAGGCAAAGCTTAAGCAAAGAGCTGGGCAGGACAATTCAGGAGGCAATAGGAACATGGTCATTTAGAGTTCCGTTTTGGCGTGACTTCCTGGCTTCAAATCCCGATTCGATCGTCGCAATGTTATTTAGCCTCAGACAGTGATTTAGCCTTTATGTGCCCAGTGAGGTTCAGTGGTACCTACAGAGTAGGGCTGATGTGCGGATTAAATGAGATGATCCATAGAGAGCACTTAGACAGCATTGGGTTCATAGGAAGCTTAACACGTGTGAGCTAGTTTTCTCTGATCTATGATTAAGCGGCCGGAGGAACTATCAGGAAGAATTAACCGGACTGTGAAGGGAGTTTTCCCACAGTGACCTGATGGCATGTCAGGGCTCATCTATTTATTTGTGGAATACCAAACATGATCGCATATTCAGGGTAGACATTACCTTAATCACACCATTGGTTCTTACAGGCTCTGACCACTGCAGTAGCAAAGCCCCGCCGTTCTCTTTCTGCTCCACTGTAAAGTAGCTCAGTCCACTGGGGGAAGATTCTAGGGTTCGAACTAGAGTCCAGGGGCTTGAAACTTCTCCTGCCTGGTTTGTGGCCACAACACCAATGTGATATGTGGTGAAGGGTTCTAACCCGAACAGGTGGGCTTGATGGCTTGTTCCCTGGAAGAAAATGAACAGTTTAAGTTTCCTTTTGGAAACTGCTGCCAATTGCTGGAAGGTCATTCTTTGGCCAAGACGCCTCACCAATGGCAGCACAAATATCACAACAGAGTTTTGAATTATTAAGAAAACAATATGGTTTTTTCTTGTTCTTCACATGTTAACTATATAACCTAATGTTGTGTGATTTCAGACACACACACACAGCTTGGATCAGATAGGATCCTTGCCTTTTCAGAGCTTGCGACCCAAGGGGTGCAATATATTACAAAAACAATTAAAAAAATCTATGATGTCTCAGGTCAGTGTAGCATCCAGCTCATGATGGAAATCAGTGGTACCAAGTTGGGTGGCGGAGAATGGAATAGTCTTAAGGATTTGGAAATTGAACCTGAACAACGTTAATTCTCTCTCATTAAACCCCGACACTATTTTTTAAGTAAGACTCTCCCCATCTCCCCCCTCTCTCATTCTCTTGGTGTGTATTTACATTTTACAAAGACAATAAAACAAACACAAGAAAATAACAATAAACCAACTGAACTATAAATGCACAAGCACCCTGAGAGCAGTCTACTATTAATATCAATGTGAAAATATTCTCATTTGTTAAAAACACCCTAACTAAAACTCTGAAATTTACCAAAAGTAATTGCTAGCTGGGCTTCGAGTATTTGGTCTTTGTTAATTTAAAAGAAAAAAAAAATGAGGGATAGCATAATTAGTTTTTTTCCTGCTTGGACAGCAGCATTAACCATATTTTGCATAATTAAACTGGACCTAAGAATCCTAATGTTTTGGAAGAGCCCAGGGTGCTCTTTCTACATCTGGGTTGGATGGAAGTGTCTGTTTACAGATAGGAATTATGTCTGCAAGTGGACCAGTAATGTGTAGGTAAACACACACACACACACACACACACAGACACTTTCTGTTGTGTACCATACCCATTGGACGTGAATAATCACGAAGAAGTTTTTACTGGTTTAATAGGATATATACACTTAATGGTATGTGAGGTCAGCTTTGGTTTATTTGATGCTTAAATGTGACAGATAGTCTTCAATTGTCCTTTTCTTGGTGGGCACAGGAAGAGGAATATGAGATGAAGAAGAGGAAGTTATTTCTGAGAGTAGGTACCCGAAAGCACCAGACAAAGTTATGCGTATGGAAATTCTTTTTAATTTGAGGGCATCCAAATCTCATTTTGAATAAAATCTAAAACAGGTGGCAAAATCCAACTGAACCACTTTCCAAAAAAACTGGTTAGACAAAACCAAAACACACCGTAGAAATAATTTTTGACACCATTTCCCCACATTCTTGGTTATAAGTTTTATAAGTTTCTATTAGTTAATGTTTCTTATTATGTGTTAAACACAAGCAGAGGAAATATAATTTCCTTTACTTATCAAAAACTTGTAAAGTCAATTTTCCTGTTTCAGTAAGGTCCTATTATGATATTACATGCTGAACTCTTGAAATCTTTTAATATTTAAACATTTGCTAAGCGACCAGACTCTGAAAAAAATTTTACAGAAATACTAATTTCTCTTTTTTAAAATATTAAAAGTTAGATCATAAATATTTAAAACTTATTTCTCCAACAACACTGGATTGGTCTTTTAGATAAATATAGCACAGAAATAGAATGACCATAATGAATATTAAAGCTGAATATGCTACAAGTCCCGATTACAAACATTCTTTTCTGATAAATGATTCCTTTTCTGTGGAAATAGGGCAAACATGGGCAAGATTAATAATGCAAAAAAGAACAATTCTTTGTTCAGAATATTCAGTAATAGATGCCAAAAAAGCATCAGATCCAAAGCAAATAGTAATCACCTCTAACAGATTATATATAAAAATAGGTAGGCTGCTGGGGGACATTTAGAGGTAGCTTTTGTCATAAGAAACACGAAAAGCATGTGGGCTATAAAGCAAAAACATATGTATATTGTCAATAGCAGCACCTGCTCAATTACAGTTTATTTCAGAGCTGAGAATTCCATTCAGCCCCTAGATGGCAATACTATCAAGCACTTTGGATACCATGAGTGCTCAATGATTAACAACTGACATTCAGTCATCCAACACACTCCAGGCAACCATTTAAAAAATAACAAAACTGATTTCATTATAGATTCTTTTAATAAACATTTATAGCCAGATCCTTGAAAGCAGAAGTATTGAAAATGCTCTGGCTTCAAAACCTCCACCAACTAATGTGGAAATATGACCTGCAGGTCTCAAGTTGAAGTTCATGCATGCCTGACACAGAAATGTTTACATGTAGACTCCTACAAAAGGTGATTACAACAGTTGTTTTGCTTAATTTGGTCTATATATCTTCTTAAAAAATAGAAATAATCACATATCATAAATGTACAGGAAACGTGAAGGAGAATTTTTATATCATAAATTTATACGGAGACAAGTTCTCATATTATGTCAACTTGTTATTTCTGCAAAACTACAACACACACACACATGCTTTAAATAAACCTCAGTGACAGCCATACTTTTTGTCAATATTTAGTAAAGTCCATATAAAAAATAAAGAAAACTTCAAAATGGCAAGACAATCCCTAACCGATTTATTCTTTGACATTTTAGGAAATCCTTTATATTATTCTTCCCTGAATGGATTTCTAACCCGAGTTCACTATTTTAGAATCCACCTGTAAAATCTGGGCACAGTTCACTCTATGGATTGGGTTGAGCCTTGTTTGTTTACTCAGTTACTTGTGATTTTCCTTAAATTCAGAATATTTGCTTGAGCACTGTTGACCTTACATGATTTGGATTCCATTCCTTCCTTTGGGGATGGAGCATTCTGTCCCACTGACTGGGAAAAGTCCTCATTAAAAACTTTTCCTTCTTTTCGCTCTGCTGCTGTCCCTTTTCTTCCTTCCCTCTGGAGATTATCTTGATTCAATACTCTTACTTTTTTCTTTTCATTGTCATTGTTTTGTTTGTTATTTCCCTTTTCTGTCCTACTGATTCTTTTGAGATATATATATATTTTTGTTATCCCTGACCTTTGGGCTACCTACTTATACCTTCTTCCCTTTTGTCTTTGTCCTGTCCATGTCTACAGCCACACAATATTCCTAATTTTTTTTTAATTCTAAAAGTATATTAACCACTTCTGTTAGGCAGCCGAAGAAAAGAATGACTCAACAAAGGAAAACAGGAATAATCCGTTCTCTGCAATCTAATACTTCCAATGAGAATTAAGCTTTTTGCCTTTAAACTGATATGCATGAGAGTCAGAGTCTGGATACAAATCAGTGAGTCCTTTTATGAGACATAAAGACAAGACTCTCTGGAGCACTCTGCCAGTTGAGGTTCTGCTGGCAATTTGAACTACACTTTGACCTCTCAACTCTCCTCCTGGGGGCACGTGAAACTACTTGGAGTCTTCGGCAGTCAGACAATTTTACACCATCTCCTCTGATTATTTTTGATTACTTGAAGTGCCCCAAAGGTGGCCATGGGGTCAATAGGTTTATGTAGGTTGAAAATGATCAAAAATTACCATTGATCTGTAGCTGTCAATAAAAGGCTGCGTGGGGAGACTCCCTGCACAAATGTTTAAACTGCATAAAGCAACCTAACTTAGTCATCTTTGAGTCCATTGATCTGATGATCCAGTAGTTTCCAGAGCCTTCCCTCTGGTCTTTAAGGTGCATTTTCACTGAACCCATTTACCTTGGCCCTAAGGACTCTTTTTACCCTGCTCCTGGTAATGAACTAAAACAGTGATGTCTCGGCACTGCTGTGTTCATCAACAGAGTCTTATGTGCGCTTATTGCATTTTGGAAGGGGTTAATCTTCCTGGTCACCATCAACTTCATTTCCATCCAATGGGGTTTCTTTCTGGCTTCACCCCTTATCTTGGGCTCCGTATTTAAAAATGGGTGACTATTTGCTTATAAATCCTAACCTGGTTGTAGGATTCCTTTGCCTCCTTAATTCTCATGAATGCCAAGACCCAGAGAATACCTCATATTGAAAGTTTGCTTATTTTGCACAGAGAGCTTCAGGGAAATCTAGATTTAAATATATTAACTTTTGTTTTCTTCAGTTGAACCACTTGGATGCTGCTTCTCAGTTTTATCATAAGTTACAGTTTATCTTGTCATAATGATAAAATAAAGGAATGGTTATTGACAGGCTTCTGGTTTAGTTACAACTGAAACATGAGAAATAAGAAAAGTTCTCATTTAGCATCACCTGAAATTCATGGCTTTGAGCCAAGTACATCCAGTCAATTGGATGACTTTTATATATTTTAGTGCATAAAAAATCAACACAAAATATTTTTCTAGATTTCTGAAAGCCAGATAATTTGAGGCATTGTCAATCTATATTCCTTCCCATTCATAAAGTTAATTTTTGAGTTCTCCAAAAGTTCATCAACATATTTCTATCTAGTACTTATTTTGTAAAAATCCAATCAGTCTTAATACAGAAATGCGCTCTTTGTTACCCAACCCCAAATATCAACCTTGAGTGCTTATCCATGGTTATCTAAGCATGGACTTCCAAGCCTGCAAAATGTTAACACAGTCAGAAAATTTCCACTGATTTCACATGTATACTGACTTTATGGGTGCCATCCCTGTCTACAGAGCTCCTGGCTGGTGGGACAAAGAAGACATTTTTTGATGACACACACATACATGCAGAGTTGCTCCAGAATGAAAGATCGACTGACAGTACAAGAAAGGTAGGGAATAAAGACACAGACCTACTAGAGAATGGACTTGAGGATATGGGGAGGGGGAGGGGTGAGATGTGACAGGGTGAGAGAGTGTCATGGACATATATACACTACCAAATGTAAAATAGATAACTAGTGGGAAGCAGCCGCATAGCACAGGGAGATCAGCTCGGTGCTTTGTGACCACCTAGAGGGGTGGGATAGGGAGGGTGGGAGGGAGGGAGATGCAAGAGGGAAGAGATATGGCAACATATGTATATGTGTAACTGATTCACTTTGTTGTAAAGCAGAAGCTAGCACACCATTGTAAAGCAATTATACTTCAATAAAGATGTTTAAAAAAAAAAAAAAAAAAAAAAAAAAAAAAAAAAAAGAAAGGTAGAAGAAAATACCCTTTGGGTTCATGATCTATTGTCATGTGTGTGAACAGTGTGTCTATGTTAGGTGGCATTGCTAAATGGCAAGACAGAGCTGCCAAAATGGTCAGGGGAAACATTTAGTATTGTTGGCCAGCAGCTCTATTCAATTCTTTAAATCCTTTTGAGCATCTGATATGTACAAGATTCGGTGAAGTTGGTGTGGGGATACAAGATGGAGAGCACAGGCTTTTGACGCTTAGGAGCTTATAATCTAATAGAGCAGATCAACAATATATACAGATGCACACAATTCAGAGTGCAGTAGATGTTATACTGAGTGCCAGGGAAATCAGGGAAATACTGAAGAGATAGATACTTCTAATTGGGAAAGAAGGAGGTGAGGAGCTGGGGAAAACTTCGTTGGCATCTGATATAGGACAGGAAAGATGTAGAGTTTGAGTAGATGAAAATGTGTGAGGGATTGGAAGAAAGAACAGAAGGAAAAAATGCAGGATACATTTGGAAAAGAGCTAAGAGTTGAACGTAGCTGAAGGGTTGTGGATATAGGGCAATAGTGGGGATTAAGGAAGGGAAGAGACTGGTGGCAAGATTGGACAGGGCTGTGAATGTCACCCTAAAGGTTCTGGACTACATTTGTTAGGAAACAATGAACAACAGAACTCTACCATGCAATTTGAAGGAATAATGGAAGAACGTTTAAATTTTGCCTGTCAGGGTGTAGGTCATGGTTAGTGACTGATAAAATAATAAATCTGTTAAGATGAATTCATTCATTCATTTAATTATTATTCAGCCAATAAAGTATAGACTGCCATGTAAAAGGTAATAGGAGAGTATTTTCTTAGGAATAAGATTTTGCAGCAACATGGAGGGACCTAGAGATTATCATACTAAGTGAAGTACAACAGACAGAGAAAGACAAATATCATACGGTATCACTTATATGTGGAATCTTTAAAAAAAGATACAAATGAACTTAAAACATAAATAAACTCGCAGACATAGGAAACAAACTTATAGTTACCAAAGGGGAAAGGGAGGCAGGGAAGGATAAATTAGGAGTTTGGGATTAGCAGATACAAATTACTAAATATAAAATAGATGAACAACAAGGGTAAATTAGGAGTTTGGGATTAAAATATACACACTACGGTATATAAAATAGATAACGAGCAAGGACTTACTGTATAGCACAGGGAAATCTACTCAATATTTTTAAATAACCTATAAGGGAAAAGAATCTGAAAAGAATACATATATATATGTATAAGAATACATGTATATATATCTGAATCACTTTGCTGTATATCTTAAACTAACACAACATTATAAATCAACTATACTTCAATTTAAAAAAAGAGAAAAAACAGATATGCTATACTTTGTAAATTTACAATTGGAACATTGTAAATAATGTTGACATAAAAATGCCCATGGTCACAGATATTATACATGAGTGACTATGGAAGTTGTACAAAGAGGTGGAAGCCATTATTCCTCAACTGTATATAATCAGGCCAAATGTGTGCCTGTTCAGCTCATAATCTTCAGAGACAAAATTTCTGCTCCTATAAATTAAAACATGATAACATTTAAAAAAAGGAATAAGATTTAAAAAATTGTATTGAATATTTGCTCCATTTCAAAATTTGAAATTATTCTTTATACAGTGTTTGTCTTTTGATTGAAGTCAAGGTGGGGATTATAACAGCTGGACTGAATTGAAGACAATTATACTGTCCTCTGTCCTGAATCACATGTACCTGGTTTATGGTTTTTGATGGTAGTGGGGACATGTTTGTGTGGAACCATCCATACCCTTATACTTTATACACATTAAACAGCTAGAAGGCAGCTGGAAAAGTTTAGGGATACTGTTGATGACAACAAAATAGAATGAAGCTAATTCAAAAGTTCAAACAAGTGTGAAAGCATTCCTAGCTATGGGTTCTAACTAATGTCAGAGGGCTCAATTGGAAAGATTTCAAGAAAGTATAAATGCATATCCTCCCGTTAAGTAATTGTGATATGTATTGTTATATAACTGATTAGTCAGGGGTCATTTGTTGTAACAATTGTAAATTTCAAATTTAAAACGTTCAGCTTAGAGTTTTCATGTGTTAGTGCTGTGTGTACTTTTGTGTCTTCCACAAATATCTACATTCAGAGAAGAAGAATGACATGTGAAAAAGGGGGTATCTTTTTCTCTCATTGAAGTATATCATTCATTTTGTAATGCGGGGGTCAATGCAAAAAGAAGATTCAACTCACAGAAGTTTTCTTTATAGATAAATGGGCTCTATCAATTTAATCTATCAATATAAAACAAAAGCTAGGGTTCTTGCAAAATGAATGATGAAGCCTCAGTTACCATAAAAACATTGGGGAGGAAAAAGAAAGGTTTTGAAATGGCTCATTTTTCAAAGGAGAAGAGGAAAAAAAATTAAATTTGTGCTAATTAAATTTTAAAGTGGCAAATCAGTCACACTAAATATTAAAAAGCAGTCCTTCTGATCTATCAAAATTAAAAATGTGCATACTCTGTGACCCAGCAATTCCACTCTGGCAATCTATTTTATGGCAATACTAGTAAAACTGTACTAAACTGCATTGAACAGAATTTCATTCATTCCAGCCAGTCTTATGTTTATTCAATCCTTGATTAAACACATATTTATTGAAGGTTTCCTGTGTACTAGGCACCCTCCTAAGCTCTGAGGACACAGCAGAAAGCACGGGAGACAAGGACATACCCTCCTGAGTCTTACATTGTAAGGAGGAAAAATGTAAGGAGTCCTACATTTATACAGGCAAAATGGTGAGAGAGGGAGTGAGTGGGCGAGAGAGAGAGAGAGAGAGAGAGAGACAGACAGAGACAGAGACAGAGACAGAGAGAATTAGAAGCTGTGACAAATTATGAAGGCAATAATTAGAGTGATGAACTAGTGTTTTTTAGGTGGTGGGGAAGACTGAGTCTTGGTTTAAGAATGGTGGGTGAAGATCCTTGAGGAAGTTCCATGTAGGCAAGACTACAGAAGAAACCATGTGAAAAACCAGGGGGGAACTTTTAGGCAGAAGGATGAGCTTGAGATTTTTGCTGGCAGAGAGAAGCTAGTGTGAGTGAGGCCTGTGAGTGAGAGGGAGGATGGCCCGAGGTACGGTCAAAATGATGGGCAGGTGCCAGATGGTGGATATCTTTTAGGCCAAGGTAAGAGTTAGAGTCTGATGCTAATTTCAGTGGAAAATTATTGAAGGCCTTTAAGCAAGGGAGTGACACAATTTGATTTAGGTTTTAAAGAGATCATTCTTCCTTCAAAAACTAAAAATAGAGTTACCATATGATCCAGCAATCCCACTCCCGCACATTCATCTGGAGAAAACTCTAATTCAAAAAGCTACATGCACCCCAGTGTTCATAGCAGCACTATTTACAATAGCCAAGACACAGAAGCAACCTAAATGTCCATGGACAGATGAATGGATAAAGAAGATGTGGTATATATATATATATATATATATATATATACACACACACACACACACACACACACACACACACACACAATGGAATATTACTCAGCCATAAAAAAGAATGAAATAATGCCATTTGCAGCAATGGATGGACCTAGAGATTATCATACTAAGTGAAGTAAGTCAGACAAAGACAAATATTATATGATATCACATATGTGGAATCTAAAAAATGGTACAACTGAACTTATTTACAAAACAGAAACAGACTCACAGACATAGAAAACAAACTTATGGTTACCAAAGGGGAAAGGTAGTGAGGAGGGATAAATTAGGAGTTTGGGATTAAAATATACACACTACTATATATAAAATTGATAATCAGCAAGGACGTACTATATAGCACGGGGAACTATATTCAATATCTTGTAATAACCTACAATGGAAAAGAATCTGAAAAAGTATATCTATCTATCTATCTATATATGTATATCTATATATATCTGAATAACTTTGCTGTACACCTGAAACTAACACAACATTGTAAATCAAGTGTACTTCAATAAAAATAAATAAATAAAAAAAGATCATTATGGCTGCTGTGTGAAAAATATATGTAGGGGGTTGTATTAGTCTACTCAGGCTGCCATAACAAAAATACCAGACTGGCTTAAAAACAGAAATTTATATTCTTGCAGTCTGGAGGCTAGAACACCCAGATCACGGTGTCATCAGGGTTTCTGGTGAGGCCTCTCTAGACAGCTGCCTTCTCGCTGTGTCCTCACATGGCTTTGCTCTATGTGCACATGGAGAGAGGGAGAGATCTCTTGTGTCTCTTCCTCTTCTTATAAGGACACCAGTCCTATCAGATTAGGGTCCCACTCTTACAACCTCATTTAACCTTAATTACTTCCCTATAGTCCTTATTTCTAAATAACGTCACATTGGGGGTTAGGGAATCAACATATGAATTTTGGGGGAACACAGTTCAGTAGCTAATGGGGGTCAAGAGGGAGTGGCTTTTGCAGAAGTCCAGGGAGGGCTGATAGTGGCTTGGAGTGGTGTGATAATGACAGAGATGAAACTAACTGAGTGGACTTATACTTTGGAAGTAGAGCCAACAGAAATCCGATGAGTGGGAGGAAGGGACAACCAGATGTGTAGAAGTAGAAACAGAATAGTAACATAAGTCTTCTGAGAAGTTTGGCTGTGAAGGAGAACATGGAAATAGGATGGTAGCTGGAGGGGCCTGTGGGATCACATTTAAAAAACAAGGGAGATGCTAGAGCATGTGTGTATACTGATGGGAATTCTCCAATAACGAGAGAGAGATTGATGATGTAGGAGAGGTATACTATTTTTTAGAAATCAGGACTTCCTTTTCACTTTGCATGTGGAAACTAGGTTAGCTAAAATTCTGTGTGCGGCAAAGTGATACGAGTATGCTTGGGTATCAGCCAATTAACTGGGAGTTGGCTGTAGCCTCCACAGCAAAACAATGTTTATACTAAGAGCTACCATCATTGTACGTCAAGCTCTTTTCAGAGATAAAATTTGGAACAGTAAAGTTTCATCAGAAATGAACAAGGCCTTTATCTATTAGGAACAAGGTAATTAAAACATTTTTTTAGAGTTTTCATTAAATCATTACTTTTGATAAATTGTGACTTCCATGTGAAGAGGATACAATGACAAGTTCCCTGCCCAATGGTGACAAAAGTTATCAGTTTACCATTTTCTTGTGTGTCCTTCCTAAGACAGGATCATTATTTTTGATCAAAGTTTTTGCTTTTACTGTGTCAGACCTGATGTAAAAAGGACTTTACATGCACAATCTCATTTCATCTTCACAACAAAGCTCTGAGGGTGGTAATATTACAGATAAGGAAACTGAGGCTTAGAAAAGTAACTTGCCCAGAGTCACAGTTCTAGTAAGTGGCAGGGTTATGCTTTTATTCCTGTACTATATTGAGTTCAAATGTTCTTGTCAACTGCATCAGTGGTCCTAATGTTTTGGTCTCAGGAGCCCTACTTCTTAAAAATAATAGAAGATCCCCAAAAGCTTTTGTTTCTGTGATTTATATCTACCAATATTTGCTATATAAAAAATTAAAATTGAGAGAATATTAAAGGAAAAGAACACAGAAGCACATAGTCTATTAGCCAGCAGAGAAAAAGCATCATCACACATAATGTAGCCTCTGGAAAACTCCACTGTACACTTGTGAGGGGATGAGAGTGAAAAAGACACATAATGTCTTCATATTATTATGAAAATATTTTTGACCTGGCAGATCCCTGAAAAAGTTTCTGGGACTCTAAGGGGTTCACGAACTATACTGTACCACTTAACTGCATTATACTTGGCTTTAACTGACAGTTCCAATTAAAGATTAATCAAAGATTTGTTTGAACTTTTATGCAATGAAGAAAGGAGTCTTATATTTCCAACTTTTGATAGACACACTCATAGTACTTGTGATTAAATATGAAATATCCATGTATACATAAGTCCTATTAGTCAAACTTTTAATTAAGGGTAAAGAGTCAAAAAATCATAACTGGACTCTACTCCAACAGCCTAATTTTGTAGTTGAAACTAAAATTCAAATGGTCTAAATTACCTGTACAAGATCCTACAATCCATCAACACTAGATTTGCAATTGAACTTGAGATTCCCAACTCATATGTACACACTCTTTTCAATTAAAATTAAAATTATTTGTTTGAAACAAGTTGTCCCAAATTTCTTTGTCAAAAGCATTGCTCCATGTGAGAGAGAATGGGTTTGAATTTATTCATAGATGTAATTCCTTTATTAATGGATCTTCTACTGTATTATATCTGTCTGTTCACTTGTTTGTCTTCCCACCGCAAAGTGAACGAAACGTTTTATGTCAGGACTGTTTCCTAACCTTGTTTTACCCTGGTTTCTTCATATGTAAAAAAGAAATAGTAATAGTACCTATCTTTTTCAGTTTGTAAATTTTAGTGAGTTAACTCGTAGAATAGTTTCTGATATGCAGTAGGAATTTAATAAGTGCTAGATTTTATTATTATCCTAAGCATCCTAAGATGCTTCTATGCATAAGATATTCAATAAATATTCTGGAAGCTATGCATAAATAAAAGGTTGAGTCTAAAGCACTGAATAACTCACAAGGTATTTTTAGTGCATAGTACCCTGGCTTATATGGAGAATATATGGAGAATGATACTTTGAAAAACGGCATAGCATCTTATGAATGTAAATACATCTTTTAAGTTAAATTCATAAACACTACCTTTGTATATGTTTGCTGTGAAGACCTAGTAGGTACTGGATAAATATGCATTGAATAATTGAGTAAATTCTTTCTTGTTATTGACGTCAGCTATTTGGTCTTTAGAAATGTATTTACATATATATGTATATTCATATATGTGTATATATATATATAAACTGGATCATATAATAAGGAGCATGATTTTTCGCTTTTACCTATAGGGCATGGAATATGATACAGTTTTTGTGTTCTTACATACCCTGACTTTGGGGGCTGAGCTGAAAAAGATAATGCCTTTCTCCAATGAAGAATAAATAATACTATTAGGTAGTATGGGACATTTACAAAGGGAGGTTGGTGCTAATAAACTCAAAATGATATTTTTCAGAGGGTCTTGGGTATTAGGATGGCAGATACTCATTTAGTCCTCATGGGCGAGGTTATCCTTGGAAATAGGAAAATGTGAACAATTTTATAATAGTAAATGTGAAAGTGTACATAAAGTGGGCAATTCGAGAAAAATAGGAGAACTTAAACAAATGCACTCAAATATATTAATCAGTCTTAAAGTAAAAATAAATAAAGCCCTAAATCAGCCCCTTACTTCAAAAAGGCCCAGGTCCAGAGAGTTTTACCAGTGAAGTTTTTTGTTATTGCTTTTAACTAAATCTGCAAGTAACAGATAATTGATATTATGTATAGACAAAGGGTTCCAGAAAATAGGTAAACTGGGCCACATACCAAACTCATGACATGTCATTAAGAAAATATCAAAATTGGACAAGAACAAGAAAAATGTGTTTTCATTGACCAAAATCACTTGAGATGAGATGAAAAAGTCATAATATCAGCAAATAGAGTCCAACAGTATATTTAAAAGAGATATCATGACTGTATAGGATTTAGCCCTCAGAAAAGTTGATTTCCATATGATCATCTTAATAGAATTAATAAAATTCAACACCCATTCATGATAAAACCTCTTAGCCAGGTGAAAATGGAAGAAATTATCCTTAATCTGATAAAAAACATTTACTAAAATCATACAGTAAATTATATTGGGGTGGCCAAAAAGTTTGTTCGAGTTTTCCCATAACAGCTTACAGAAAAACCCAAACGAACTTTTTAGCCAACCCATATTTAATATTAAAGCCTGAGAAATCTTCCCATTAATATAACAATCAGGTAAGACAGAATTCCCTCCATTCATTACTGTACTGATAATCCTAGGCAATGTCACACCAAAATAAAAAACATAACGATTCTCTGACATAAATCATACCAAGGTTTTCTCAGGTCAGTTTCCCAAGGCAATAGAAATAAAAGCAAAAGTAAACAAATGGGACCTAATCAAACTTATAAGCTTTTGCACAGCGAAGGAAAGCATAAACAAAATGAAAAGACAACTCACAGAATGGGAGAAAATATTTGCGAATGATGTGACCAGTCAGGGCTTAATTTCCAAAATATATAAACAGCTCATACAACTCAATAACAACAACAACAAAAACAACCCAATAGAAAAATGGGCAGAAGAACTAAACAAACATTTCTCCAAAGAAGGCATACAGATGGCCAACAGGCACATGAAAGAATGGTCATCATTGCTAATTATTAGAGAAGTGCAAATCAAAATGACAATGAGGTACTACCTCACACCGGTCAGAATGACCATCACTAAAAGATCTACAAGTAACAAATGCTGGAGAAGGTGTGGAGAAAAGGGAACCCTCCTACACTGTTGATGGGAATATAAATTGGTGTAACCACTATGGAAAACAGTATGGAGGTTCCTTAAAAAATGAATTGTCATATGCTCTAGCAAGCCCACTTCTGGGCATATAACTGGAGAATACTATAATTCGAAAAGATACATGTACCCCAGTGTTCATAGCAGCACTGTTTACAAGAGCCAAGACATGGAAGCAACCTAAGTATCCATCGACAGATAAATTGATAAAGAAGATGTGGTATATATACACAATGGAATATTACTGAGCCATAAAAAAGAATGAAATAATGCCATTGCAGCAACATGGATAGACTTAGAGATTATCATACTAAGTGAAGTAAGTCAGAAAGAGAAACACAAATATCACATAATATCACTTATATGTGGAATCTAAAATATGACACAAATGAACTTATCTACAAAATAGAAATAGACTCACAGACATAGAGAACAGACTTGTGGTTGCCAAGGGTGAGGGGGTTGGAGAGGGATGGACTGGGAGTTTGGGATTAGCAGGTGCAAACTATTATATATAGGATGGATAAACAACAAGGTCCTACTGTATAGCACAGGGAACTATATTTAATATCCTGTGATAAACCAATGGAAAAGAATATGAAAAAGAATGTATATATATATATATATATATATATATATATATATATATATATATGTATAACTGAATCACTTCTGTACAGCAGAAATTAACACAACATTGTGAATCAACTGTACTGCAGTAAAATAAATTAAAAAAATATTTGTCATGGAATATACCTCATTTCTTTGAATCCTTGAATTTGAAGGAATCCAAGACACACTGTTATTTTATGTATACCTAAGAAAGGAAAAAATACTTCCAACTGAATGAAGATACAATGCTTTTTTTATCACTTGGAATTTTTGTTTTATATTTGTGGAAAGACACCTTTAGACTTGCATGGGTATAGGTTTTTTTTTTTTAATTATATATTAAGCTGCTGCTTCTGTGCCTTTCTGTTTATACAATAACTTTTTAGTTTAATGCCAAATCATGGTGTAATCTTTTTGAAGACATTGTAAGTGGCAATTAAACTCAACGTGTGTAGTACCGACAGCATACATAGCTCAACTGAAGTGACAGGAGCGTGAACGGCATTGATCAAGTTCGTGCAGGCACAGGAAACAACAAGTAGGTAACAACTGCCACCTACATTGATGGTAAGACTTAGATGCATGGGATTTCAGAGAGAGATGGAGAAATGTGAAAAAATGTTCACCATAAAAATCAATGAGCTTTCTGTTCTCTCTTTTCTGAGCATCCTTCCTGAATAGAAAAGTGTACCCTACGGTAAAAAGCCAGTGCACAGCGTCTAGTCCGTTTATTTTAGCAAAGTGAACTGACTTGTTCTTGGCGACAACGATGGGACCAGAAAGCTGAAGCTGGTCTAGTTAAAGGGCAGCCGAAACATACTGCCACTCTGGGTACAATGGGACCAGTGATAACACAAAACGAAAACCAGACTGGGAACTCACAGACGATGTTGTGAGGATGGTAACAAATGGAATACATTAGGACTTTGGCTGTGCACACAAAACAGTGCCGAAAGACACATCTGACCACTACATTCAGCGCAGCTGCTGCTTTCAAAGTTATTCTTAGCATATGTTCTGTGTACTTTTTCATCCTTTTCCTAAAGAGTTTCTCAAGGGTTAATAACACTGAGAGCTTGCTATACAGCAGGCATTTTCCAAGTGCATAATGTATATTACATTGTTTAATCCGTAAAACAACCTCATGAGATAGACACTGCTCTTATCCTCATTTTCAGATAAGGAAATGGATGTAAAGACAGTTGAAGCAAATTGTCCATGGTCATGTAATTATAAGGGACAGAACCAGGATTTGAGTGGAGGCCTTCTGACTATAGAGTCTGGGCTTATAACCTTGAATGTACCCCCATTAGTCCCACCAGACTTTGGAAGGTGGAAGCCAGCCTATGCTACTTCTTGATATGGAGAGGGTCTCATTTCTTCCTTCCAGGGACCCAGGAAAGGCATCCTCTGCTCTCTGACCTGTTTATTGTTCTGCTTTATGGGATGTCAGACTGAATGATAATCTCAAGAGGAATCAAGGGGAATAGAAAAATTGCTTCCAAATAAACACAACGCCAATAGTTTGCCTGAAAGTCAGGAAAAGCAGATGTTATAAGACTAAAAATTGATAACACTTGAGGCTAAGAAAAGATATGGTAAAGGTAGACCATCTTCCACAATTCGTTTGTGCCAGGCTCCAAAGGGGTTAACTGTTATCAACAATCAGAGCCCAGGTGTTTTCGGTAGACGTTGGCGGCACACTGAAGTAGTTGTGGTATGATTGTGTTGTTGTTTTCAAAACATTTTAATAGGATTTAAAATTTCCCCTTTTCTTTGGATTTTGCGGGTAATATTGGAATTAAATTAAAGCATTAAGTCAACCAGCTTAGTGCAAAGCAAATTATTTCAGGTTCAGCACTGAGGGCTTCGTTATGGAATATCTATTGACTCAAGCTTATTAACTTGTAAATCCTCTAGTTTTAGATTATGATCTATTGATTATCTGCTTTTATTTGCACTTTAAATGAATAAACAAAAAGAAGTGATCACGGTTTAGTCATTACACCTTAAGAGAAAATGTACTTAAGCTAAGCATACTTAATTAAAAGTAAAAACAACTTTTATTGGTTCTGAGAGCTAGAAGTTGTGGTTCTTATTTTCATTTAGGCAAATCAAAGATTGTTTTTAATTTTGCATAATCAATTTTATTAGACCCTTGGACAAAACAGAAAAAAAATTTTCTCACTGAGGATAGACAGTGTGCTGTGAGTTTGGTATTTTTAATGCATTATTAAAATTATTCTACAATCTATCATTTTGCTTGGGTTGTCTTAGCAAAAAGCCAAAAATGATGTCTTTAGTGCAGGAGGAAATTCTCTGAGAAGCCCTGTGACTAATGTCTGGGGAATGAGGTAAACTCTGAGAGTCGAGGTGCTTTAATAAAAAAGCAGTCAGTGTAGAAGACCGGAGTTCAAGTTACAGCTCTGTCACTCATACTAGAGGGACCTTTGGCAAATTACCTACTTTTTCTGAGTCTTTGTTTCTAACAGTGAATCTATTTCTCATGGACTTTTGTGAGGATTAAACCAGATGACCTTTCTGAAAGTGCCTGGTACATAGTGGCACTCAATAAAAGTGCTCTGAATCAGACCCTTGCTAATAGAAGCAGCTAAGGAAATGGAGGGGAGGGGGTACGTGGATTTCAAAGGGCACTTGTTTATTTGCTTATTTATTTATAATTGAAATATAGTTGATTTATTTATAAATTTGATTTTATGCTTTGTTTAAAAAAATCTCAGCAAAGAAAAATGCTGAGATTGGTTTATGGTCTGAGAGTCAAATCCACAGTCAAATACTGATTTAACAACTACTCCTTTCTAGCATGGTGCTAGGCACTAAAGGGAATGGAAAAGAAGTACAAAGCATGCAAATCTTGGATTTCTGGAACTGCAAGCCATTAGGAGTGCAAGACTCACATTTGTGAAAACACTGTAAAAACACATGGAAACTAGCACTAAAGGTATACATGTAAGAAGCGTATCATGGGCTTAAATCAAGCAGTCACAAAAAACTCCACAGACAGGATGGGCTTTAAATATCAATAGGTAGGAAGTGTACTAAGTATATTTGATAGAAGAGTAGCACAGTATCATTCAATGCAAGATTTAAGCAAATCAAAACAAATTAAAAATTCCTAGAATCTTGGAGTCAGAAGAGAATTTACAGTTAACCATTTGACCTTCACATATGATGCAGAAATCCCAGAAGACTGAGGGTAGAAAGGCAGGGAGGGGAGGCATCCTTTCAAATATAATAAGATTAAAGATCAATTTGCAAAAGTTTTATTTACTGTAACTGAGACTCTGGAGTCTGCTAATTTGGAAGAGAAATGCTTCTATAATGGTTTCACTGAATTGAAGTTAGAAATTTGTTGCCTCGTCATTTGGATTACCTTCTGCCACTAGGCAAGGAGGCAAAAAAAAAAAAAAAAAAAAAAAAAAAAGCAGTGGCTGGGGTGATTGATAGGATAAAACAGAAACCTCCCTCCATTTTTTTGACCACCTCACCAGGCTAATGGAAGATCACTGCAAGCTTATGGATGCAAGACCACCAAGAACTCAGATCCTTCAGAAATGAGTTTGGTTGATTGAGCTCATCAGCCGAATAACCCCAGTTCATTAGGGAGATGAGAAAGGGAAGTCATAAATATCACTACTGGCCTCATGACCTATTACAGAAGTAAAGTCTATGGACTGTACTGTTTTTGTTTTTTGTTGTGTCATGTATATAAATATGCATTCTCTTCTTTTAGCCCAATATTGTATATATGATGTTTTGGGGTGGTTACACTTACCATTTATTTTTGGGGCTATAGATTATTAAAACGGGATTAGGAAAAAAACTAGAGAAAGATACGGAACATTGTTAAGAGTTCCTGGGCTTGAAGCTGGATATAGTAATTGGAAAGGACTTCTCTCTATTTTGCAACGAATGTGTCTTATTCTGGTTTACCTGGAATATGAGGACATTTTGGAAGAGTGTATGGCAAGAAATGAAGGTTGTTAGATAGCCAGAGGAAGGACTGGCATTCAAGGAAGACTTCATTACCAGTATGTGAATGTTATGGACCCAAAGAGCAGATTTGGAAACTGGGAAAATGTCTACATTACACAACTCACCTGGTGGTTTAGCCTTAAGTCCCCAAGCAACGAAGCATTTACCTGTCAAAGGGATGTCAATGGTTGAACCTGATCTTTCGGAATCCTAGGCTGAAGGTCAATGCACATACGATGGATCCTGGGAATTAAAGGAACACCCAGGGACCAAACCCAGACTTCTGAAGCCCAGAATATGAATATGCATCCCCATTCCTGAACTAAGATTCTTCTTCCAGTTAACCGCATGGTTTTCTCCTTCAAATCTCTGCTCTAATGTTACCTTCTTGTGAGGCTTTCCCTGGACTCCTTACGTTAAATACCACCCTCCCTATCCCAACAGGCCAACACTCTTCCCAGTCCCATGCTTGGCCAATATAATACTCCCCTGATAGGCCAGTGCAGAACCTCTGAGCCCTCACCTATGATTTATTTTTTTCCATTGCCCTTATCATACCATATCAATATATATATATATACACACACACACACACACACACACACACATATACATATATATATTTAACTTGCTTACTTATCCTGTTTATTGTCTTTCCCTACTAGAATAAAAGCCTCAAGAAGAAAGTGTATTCACTGCTGCATACCCAGGTGGCATATTGATTGGATAAGTGAATGAATAAATGAAGTTCTGGATCAGTCCCTGGAAAGGGAAGAACGGGAGTTTTACAATGTGGAGGAGCTGGAAATATTTATCTCGTTTATTTGCTTTCAGCACATCATGCTATATTACAGTTTATGGTTCCATGCTAAGTGGGTTCATGAATTATATTATCTGGTTTTAACTATACTACGTTTGGAAACATGGGTGACTTTCAAGATTCCTGAAAGAATGAAAAACCATGGTTCAGATATAATACTTAAATTCATAAATAATAAAGAACAAGTAAAAGTCCAGTTTGATATTTCTTACCTAGGAAACAAGCTCTTTACCAGCCATAGTATGAGATATAAGCACTGATAGTCCAAACATAGTTGACCAGAGATTTACAAAAAAATTTGATATTGTCAAGGAGACCACATGGAAAATGGATTGACATCCAGTATTTAACAATGAATCTTCTAATAAGTGTATATTGTGTCTTGAGGTACTAGCTAATGATGGTATTTCCTGATTAAGCAAATATTCTAATATTATGATGATTTTACCTATGTCTACTGCTTTTAAAATTTCTACTTTCAATGAAAAATCTGAAAGTAAAATTAAGAAAACACTCCCATTTACCAATGCAACAAAAAGAATAAAATATCTAGGAATAAACCTACCTAAGGAGACAAAAGACCTGTATGCAGAAAATTATAAGACACTGATGAATGAAATTAAAGATGATACAAATAGATGGAGAGATATACCAGGTTCTTGGATTGGAAGAATCAACACTGTGAAAATGACTATACTACCCAAAGCAATCTACAGATTCAATGCAATCCCTATCAAACTACCACTGGCATTTTTCACAGAACTAGAACAAAAAATTTCACAATTTGTATGGAAACACAAAAGACCCCGAATAGCCAAAGCAATCTTGAGAAAGAAAAACGGAGCTGGAGGAATCAGGCTCCTGACTTCAGACTATACTACAAAGCTACAGTAATCAAGACAGTATGGTACTGGCACAAAAACAGAAATATAGATCAATGGAACAGGATAGAAAGCCCAGAGATAAACCCACACACGTATGGTCACCTTATCTTTGATAAAGGAGGCAAGAATATACAATGGAGAAAAGACAGCCTCTTTAATAAGTGGTGCTGGGAAAAGTGGACAGCTACATGTAAAAGAATGAAATTAGAATACTCCCTAACATCATATACAAAAATAAACTCAAAATGGATTAAAGACCTAAATGTAAGACCAAACACTATCAAACTCTTAGAGGAAAACATAGGCAGAACACTCTATGACATAAATCACAGCAAGATCCTTTTGGACCCACCTCCTAGAGAAATGGAAAGAAAAAC
This sequence comes from Eubalaena glacialis, assembly GCF_028564815.1. Classification (NCBI taxonomy): domain Eukaryota; kingdom Metazoa; phylum Chordata; class Mammalia; order Artiodactyla; family Balaenidae; genus Eubalaena; species Eubalaena glacialis. The sequence goes on from NC_083718.1 coordinate 14,963,735, forward strand.
AAAAATAAACAAATCAGACCTAATGAAACTTAAAAGCTTTTGCACAGCAAAGGAAACCATAAACAAAACGAAAAGACAACCCTCAGAATGGGAGAAAATATTTGCAAATGAAGCAACTGACAAAGGATTAATCTCCAAAATTCACAAGCAGCTCATGCAGCTCAATATCAGAAAAACAAACAACCCAACCCAAAAATGGGCAGAAGACCTAAATAGACAGTTCTCCAAAGAAGATATACAGATTGCCAACAAACACATGAAAGAATGCTCAACATCATTAATCATTAGAGAAATGCAAATCAAAAGTACAATGTGATATCATCTCACACTGGTCAGAATGGCCATCATCAAAAAATCTACAAACAATAAATGCTGGAGAGGGTGTGTAGAAAAGGGAACACTCTTGCACTGTTGGTGGGAATGTAAATTGATACAGCCACTTTGGAGGACAGTATGGAGGTTCCTTAAAAAACTAAAAATAGAACTACCAGATGACCCAGCAATCTCACTACTGGGCATATACCCTGAGAAAACCACAATTCAAAAAGAGTCATGTACCACAATGTTCATTGCAGCTCTATTTACAATAGCCAGGACATGGAAGCAACCTAAGTGTCCATCAACAGATGAATGGATAAAGAAGACGTGGCACATATATACAATGGAATATTACTCAGCCATAAAAAGAAACGAAATTGAGTTATTTGTAGTGAGGTGGATGGACCTAGAGTCTGTCATACAGAGTGAAGTAAGTCAGAAAGAGAAAAACAAATACTGTATGCTAACACATATATATGGAATCTAAAAAACAAAAAAAAAATGGCCATGAAGAACCTAGGGGCAAGAAGGGAATAAAGATGTAGACCTACTAGAAAATGTACTTGAGGATACGGGGAGGGGGAAGGGTAAGCTGGGATGAAGTGAGAGAGTGGCATGGACATATATACACTACCAAATGTAAAATAGATAGCTAGTGGGAAGCAGCCACATAGCACAGGGAGATCAGCTCCGTGCTTTGTGACCACCTAGAGGGGTTGGATAGGGAGGGTGGGAGGGAGGCAGATGCAAGAAGAGAAGAGATATGGGGATATATGTATATGTATAACTGATTCACTTTGTTATAAAGCAGAAACTAACACACCATTGTAAAGCAATTATACTCCAATAAAGATGTTAAAAAATAAAATAAAATAAAATTATGAGAAAAAAATTTCTACTTCCATAGTATAAATAATATTTGTTCACTAGTACATATTTTATAATTTATAAATAAGTAAACATATAATGGGGATGTGTACTCCCAAAATTGTTATTTATAGGAGTGCACATTCTAAAAAGTTTGGAGACAACTGGACTATATTAACATTCTGCCTTCAGAAAAGCTATTACTAAGAAGGAAAACAAAGCAATATCATTTTCTTCTCTGAAAAATCAAATGGAATCCAATCACTAGCTTATCATGAATAAAGTTCTAAAATAAGAACAAGGAACTCATTTAGGTCCCGGCCTTGTAATGGACAAAGTCCTACAATGCTTTTTGGAAGATAAATGCTTAAGGATGATTTGTAAAAAAAATCTCATCCCCTTGACTAATTTCCCAGTGGGAAGTGCTGACTATTACTGATAAAAATGATACCGATGGTCATTGCCCAGATGGCACTTTGAAGAATATAGTTGGAGACGAAAGCCCTGTAAAATGTGCATGTCACAAAATCATCCTAAACCTCTATTATGCACTTGGGCTATTTTAACCAGTTACACTGTTACATTTATTTTATTAGTTCTTTTGACTATTTCTCAGGTTGAATGATTTGATTTAAATTCTCTGTTAAGCTTAAAGTCTAGAGTGAAGAAGACCAGTGCAAATGTAAGTGGTTTCGGCAAGGTATAAAATATTTACACCGCCTCTCACTCCCATGTTACTTACAAGATTGCAAGTAATCAGTTACACCGCTAAAGGTACTGGGCTGGGAGGGAAGCAGGGAGCTCCGGGTACACAGGGCACTCCCCATCCCAGGGAAGCGATGTTCAGTTATCATGGTGACTGTCATCTTAACAATTGTGCAAGTGCATCATTCACTGTGGGTGACTTGAAACAGATGAAGAGGAGCTGAAAAATGGAAGAATTTTCCTTGTCTCGTGTCCCCCTGATAACTAGGCAGACTACAGCGCATGAAAGATGAGGCCTGCCCAATTCAAACCAGAGCACGTAGTCACCATCTGGGCATTTTAAAAGCAGGACACATGAAATGCTCAGATGTATCCCCCAACAGGGTGCAATAATACAGCAGTAAAAAGAAAACTATGTGAACTCTGGCCACTTTCACACTTGCAATCATTCTAGTATAAGAAGAGGCAAGGATTTTCCAAAAACCTTCCTAAGATGCTCAGGTGCATCTTAACTGCTCACCTGTTTGATGCACAGGCGGCTTCTTGTCTTAGCAGCGGCACGTGGCACATACACATAACCAGCAGAGGGCACTCTCCTCATGGAAAGAAAAGGGTCAGACCATTTTCCACGGAGTACCCAGCGGGAGGGCTCAAAAATGAAAATACTCAGTAGACCACACACCCTAAAATAGTCAGAGACAGTCACTGCTGAGACAAATACTGACTTCTAAAATGATATATTTGGCTTTCAAAGGTGTACCCAACTGAATCGTTTTTTCTAGATGCTGTCAGATGGAAACCTTTATCTTTCTGAACTATTAGAATTACTAAGTTATTTAAAAGTTAGGAAACAAAGAGCATTAATACTATCTTTTTGGATCTTTGAAGGTGAGGTCAGGATTTCTTATTTCTGGAAACCTCTACAAGCTTCTATAGATCCCAAGGCATACAATCTAGTAACACGACATGGTACGTCACTACTGCATCAGTTAAAAGAAAACCCTCGAAACTTCACTCTCATCTAGTTTATTCTTCTGATGTACCCTTTGAAATAAGAGAGAGAGAGAGAGAACATTATTTATAGGAATAAATGTCAGCTATGTAGAAGCGTTACTCTTTGGCCACAAAATGAAAATGCATAAGTTAATATGTTTAATAGCTATATTTAAACGGAATTTTAATTATGTAGATAGATTGGTTTATAATCCCTGCTTAAGTTCATTCATATTTGCAAAAATGAGTATTCACAACATCAGGTAAACTCACAGGCTCATTTGCTGACTTGCAGCTTGATGAACAGAGAGTCTGCAAGATGGCATTGCTTATCGTAAAAAGAGGCACCAAAACATCCTAATGAAACTAATAATTGGGAAGAATTTAAGACTGTATTTCTGCCTTAGGAAGGAAAGAAACTCTAAGGAAACACAAATGAGAGAATTAAAGAGAATACATTTTAGGAAGAAAATTTACCAAAGAGAATCTTTCCATTTAAATTTCCTTGTTTCCTGTTGAAACTCCAGATACATTTAAGAGGAAAATTACTCCAGATTTTTTTCTGGAATTTCCCAAAGAATTTTTTTTTTTGGGGGGGAGGGGTCTCTTGTCATCTATCATCTTTTATTCCACTCCTTGCTAAGAATTCTTATCAGCCAATCTAACCATTCAATTTATCCTGCCTATTTTGTAATGAATAAATAGCACATACCGTTAATTGGCCACCTGGGGTTCAAAGAGCAGAATACAGAGTTGGTGTCTGAATGCTGTAATATGCTGACAGCAGACTGACCACACTCTATTTCACAAGATTTAAAATCAAGCTTCCTTGCCCCAGTCGCCCCTCCCTCGCCTCCCTCCATTTCTTGACCGTCTGTGAGGCTAATATAATTTTTTAAAGTGATTTATTTCTAACAGATGTGACCATCCAGCCGCAGGGACCTGGATGCACAATGCCCCTCACAACTTTAATTTCTGGATATAATAAGCATATATTCCACTAATAAATAATTATCACTCTGTTAAGAAAAGGATGCCAAGGCATGAGGCATGATGACCAGGTACTTCTGGGCAGAAAGGACAAATCGGTGGGCCCTCCTGAGGCCCTTACTATGCGCAACCTAAACGTGTTATTATTGTATTTCTAGAATATGGTCGGTCACAAAGGAAGAACATTAGTCACAGTTTAATGTACACAGCAATATTTAGGAAGCTAATTTTAGGTATACATTAAGATTTTTTTGTAAATCAGAAATGACACAGGATAAGGTAAGAAAAGATGGTGGCACAGGTCCTACATAGAGAAAGCCTAGAAGACAATCTCAGAAGAGTGATTGGTTCTTCCTTCCCCTCGTTCTTTAAGCGGCTCTGTGGCATCTCAAGGGCAGGCCTCGGGGCTGTGTCCTCACCCACTTGGCTGTGGTCAGTGCTCCAGATTTGAATGCTGGGGAGGTGGCCCCAGGCAGTGCCCCAAAGCCAGTGAAGACCTCACAGGCTTACCTGATGAGGTTTGGTTTGGGACCCAGCACTGTCCTCAGCTCAGTGAGGCATCACCTGAACACTGTGAACTTTACGTGACAGGTTAAGTGAGTTCAGTATCGCAAGTCAGCTTTGGAGACAAAGTCTATTCTAATTTTCCCAACCAGTAGCCTGCCTTTTCCTTCCCCACCTGGACTCTTGGGTCAACTGCCACAAGACCATTCTGTTACTAATGTGATTTGTTAAGTGGCACATGCTTCTGGGAAAGAGTTGTTAGGGAAGGAAGGGGGGATAAAGAGAGAAAAGCTTTTCTTTTTTTTTTTTTTTTTTTTCCTTTAAAAATATTCTGGTTGAGTCCAGACAGAACCCTCGCAATATATGAGCACAATGACATCTTTTTTTTTTTTTTAAACTTTTGGGTTTTATCTATTTATTTATTTATTTATGGCTGTGTTGGGTCTTCGGTTCTGCGCGGGGGCTTTCTCTAGTTGCGGCAAGCAGGGGCCACTCTTCATCGCGGTGCGCGGGCCTCTCATTATCGCGGCCTCTCCCGTTGCGGAGCACAGACTCCAGACGCGCAGGCTCAGCAATTGTGGCTCACGGGCCCAGTTGCTTTGTGGCATGTGGGATCTTCCCAGACCAGGGCTCAAACCCGTGTCCCCTGCATTGGCAGGCAGACTCTCAACCACTGCGCCACCAGGGAAGCCCCCAGCACAATGACATCTTCGTGTACTGATTTCTCTCTCCATCAATCTACTTCAGATCATAATAACTACCATTCACTGGGTTATTTACTCTGTTCCTGCTACTCTATGTGGAGCTGCCCCTCTGAGGGAGACATCACCATGCCTAACCTACCCAAAGCACACCTTGGAAAATGCCAAGACAGTCGCTAATCCACACATGCTTGGACCCCTAGACCCAAGCCACTGACCACCTCACTCGACAGCTTTGCTAGGCATTTGCTGGGAGTATTTTGAATAAAAGTATCAGCCCAGCAAATGGGGACAGATTGGAAAAATATTTCCCTCTCAGCCTCCTGAAACAGACACGTGCCATTGGATGTTTATAAACCAGTCTTCTGCTTCTTTGCCTGAATAAGGAAATGTCAGTTTCTCTCCTCTCCTTCTGTTTGAATCCAACCCATTGTTTAAGGCACAGACCTCTCCCCAAAGTCTAAACTTCTCAGTCCAAGGGATCCTTTAATTCTTTGAATCTTTTTTTTTTAATAGATCTTCATTGGTTATTGATTATAACTGCTTCACAATACCATGTTAGTTTCTGTTGCACAACAAAGCGAATCAGCCATACGCATATGCGTGTCCCCATATCCCCTCCCTCTTGAGCGTCCCTCCTACCCTCCCTATGCCACATCTCTATGTCATCGCAAAGCCCCGAGCTGATCTCCCTGTGCTATGCGGTTGCTTCCCACTGGCTATCTATTTTCCATTTGGTAGTGTATATATGTCGATGCTAATCTCACTTTGCCCCAGCTTCCCCCTCCCCTTACCCATGTCCTCAAGTCCATTCTCTACGTCTACGTCTTTATTCCTATCCTGCCCCTAGATTCTTCAGAACCAATTTTTTTTTGATTCCATATATATGTGTTAGCATACCACCTCACTACAAATAACTCAATTTCGTTTCTTTTAATGGCTAAGTAATATTCCATTGTATATATGTACCACATCTTCTTTATCCATTCATCTGTCAGTGGTCTTTTAGGTTGCTTCCATGTCCTGGCTATTGTAAATAGTGGTGCAATGAACATTGTGGTGCATGTCTCTTTTCGAATTATGGTTTTCTCAGGGTATATGCCCAGTATTGGGATTGCTGGGTCATATGGTAGTTCTGTTTTTAGTTTTTTAAGGAACCTCCATACTGTTTTCCATAGTGGTTGTATCAATTTACATTCCCACCAACAGTGTAGGAGGGTTCCTTTTTAACCACACCCTTTCCAGCATTTATTTTTTCTAGCTTTTAGATAATGGCCATTCTGACCAACGTGAGGTGATACCTCACTGTAGTTTTGATTTGCATTTCTCTAATAATTAGTGATGTTGAGTATCTTTTCATGTGCCTCTTGGCCATCTGTATGTCTTCCTTGGTGAAATGTCTATTTAGGTCTTCCGCCCATTTTTTAACTGGATTGTTTGTTTTTTTAATATTGAGCTCCATGAGCTGTTTGTATGTTTTGGAGATTAATCCTTTGTCTGTTGTTTCATTTGCAAATATTTTCTCCCATTCTGAGGGTTGTCTTTTTGTCTTGTTTATGGTTTCCTTTGCTGTGCAAAAGCTTTTAAGTTTAATTAAGTCCCATTTGTTTATTTTTGTTTTTATTCCTGTTACTCTAGGAGGTGGGTCAAAAAAGATCTTGTTGTGGATTATGTGAAAGAGTGTTTTTCCTGTGTTTTCCTCTAAAAGTTTTATAGTGTCTGGTCTTACATTTAAGTCTTTAATCCATTTGGAGTTTATTTTTGTGTATGGTGTTAGGTAGTGTTCTAATTTCATTCTTTTACATGTAGCTGTCCAGTTTTCCCAGCACCACTTATTGAAGAGGCTGTCTTTTCTCCACTGTATATGCTTGCCTCCTTTATCAAAGATAAGGTGACCATAGGTGCGTGGGTTTATCTCTGGGCATTCTGTCCTGTACCATTGATCTATATTTCTGTTTTTGTACCAGTACCATACTGTCTTGATTATTGTAGCTTTGTGGTATAGCTTGAAGTTGGGGAGCCTGATTCCTCCAACTCCGTTTTTCTTTCTCAAGATTGCTTTGGCTATTTGGGGTCTTTCATGTTCCCATATGAATTGTAAGATTTTTTGCTCTAATTCTGTGAAGAATGCCATTGGTAGTTTGATAGGGATTACATTGAATCTGTAGATTTCTTTGCATAGCAGAGTCATTTTCACAATATTGATTCTTCCAATCTAAGAACATGGTATATTTCTCCATCTGTTTATGTCATCTTTGATTTCTTTCATCAGTGTTTTATAGTTTTCTGAGTACAAGTCTTTCACCTCCTTAGGTAGGTTTATTCCTAGGTATTTTATTCTTTATGTTGCAGTGGTAAATGGGAGTGTTTCCTTAATTTCTCTTTCTGGTTTTTCTTTGTTGGTGTATAGGAATGCCAGAGATTTCTGTGCATTAATTTTGTGTCCTGCAACCTTACTAAATTCATTGATTAGTTCTAGTAGTTTTCTGGTGGCATCTTTAGGATTTTCTATGTATAGTACCATGTCATTGGCTAATAGTGGCAGTTTTTCTTCTTCTTTTCCAAGTTGTATTTCTTTTATTTCTTTTTCTTCTCTGATTACTGTGGCTAGGACTTCCAAAACTATGTTGAATAAGAGTGGTGAGACTGGACATCCCTGTCTTGTTCCTGACCCTAGTGGAAATGCTTTTAGTTTTTCACCATCAAGTATGATGCTTGCTGTGGGTTTGTCATATATGGCCTTTATTATGTTGAGGTAGGTTCCCTCTATGTCCATTTTCTGGAGAGTTTTTAACATAAATCGGTGTTGAATTTTTTCAAAAGCTTTTTCTGCATCTAGTGAGATGATCATATGGTTTTTATTCCTTAATTTGTTAATGTGGTGTATCACATTGATTGATTTGCGTATATTGAAGAATCCTTGCATACCTAGGATAAATCCCACTTCATCATGGTGTATGATCCTTTTAATGTGCTGTTGGATTCTGTTTGCTAGTATTTTATTCAGGATTTTTGCATCTATGTTCATCAGTGATATTGTTTTATAATTTTCTTTTTTTGTGACATCTTTTTCTGGTTTTGGTATCAGGGTGATGGTGGCTTCATAGAATGAATTTGGGAGTGTTTCTCCCTCTGCAATTTTTTGGAAGACTTTGAGAAGGATGGGTGTTAGCTCTTCTCTAAATGTCTGATAGAATTTGCCTGTGAAGCGATCTGGTCCTGGACTTTTGTTTATTGGAAGGTTTTTAATTACGGTTTCAAATTCAGTACTTGTGACAGGTCTGTTTATATTTTCTAATTCTTCCTGGTTCAGTCTTGGAAAATTGTACCTTTCCAAGAATTTGTCCATTTCTTCATGGCTGTCCATTTTATTGGCATATAGTTTTTTGTAGTAGTCTCTTATAATCCTTTGTGTTTCTGCAGTGTCAGTTGTGATTTCTCCTTTTTCATTTCTAATTTTATTGATTTGAGTCCTCTCCCTTTTTATCTTGATGAATCTGGCTAAGGGTTTATCAATTTGGTTTATCTTCTGAAAGAACCAGCTTTTAGTTTTATTGATCTTTGCTATTGTTTTCCTCATTTCTATTTCATTTATTTCTGCTCTGATATTTATGATTTCTTTCTTTCTACTGACTTTGGATTTTCTTTGTTCTTCTTTATCTAGTTGTTTTTTTTTAAATTTTTATTTATTTATTTTTGGCTGCATTGGGTCTTTGTTGTTGAGCGTGGGCCTTCTCTAGTTGTAGCAAGCGTGGGCTACTCTTCATTGCAGTGCGTGAGCTTCTCATTGCAGTGGCTTTTCTTGCTGCAGAGCATGGGCTCTAGGCTCACGGGCTTCAGTAGTTGTGGCTCGTGGGCTCTAGAGTGCAGGCTCAGTAGTTGCGGTGCACAGGCTTAGTTGCTCCGTGGCATGCGGGATCTTCCTGGACCAGGGCTCGAACCCGTGTCCCCTGAATTGGCACGCGGATTCTTAACCACTGTGCCACCGGGGAAACCCCTCTCTAGTTGTTTTAAGTGTAGGGTTAGATTGTTTATTTGAGATTTTTCTTGTTTCTTGAGGTGAGATTGAATTGCTATAAACTTCCCTCCTAGAACTGCTTTTGCTGCATCCCATAGGTTTTGGGTCATCGTGTTTTCACTGTCATTTGTTTCTATGTATTTTATTATTTCTTCTTTGATTTCTTCAGTGATCTCTTGGTTATTTAGTAGTGTGCTGTTTAGCCTCCATGTATTTGTGTTTTTTACAGTTTTTTTCCTGTAATTGATTTCCAATCTCATAGCGTTGTGGTCAGAAAAGATGCTTGATACGATTTCAATTTTCTTAAATTTTCTGAGGCTTGATTTGTGATCCAAGATGTGATCTATCCTGGAGAATGTTCCATGTGCACTTGAGAAGAAAGTGTATTCTGCCACTTTTGGTTGGAATGTTGTATAAATATCAATTAGACTATCTGGTCTATTGTGTCATTTAAAGCTTGTGTTTTCTTATTTATTTTCTGTTTGGATGATCTGTCCATTGGTGTAAGTGGGGTGTTAAAAGTCCCCTACTATTATTGTGTTACTGTCGATTTCTCCTTTCTTGGTTGTTAGCATTTGCCTTATATATTGAGGTGCTCCTATGTTGGGTGCAATTTATAATTGTTATATCTTCTTATTGGATTGATCCTTTGATCATTATGTAGTGTCCCTCCTTATCTCTTGTAACAGTTTTTATTTTAAAGCCTATTTTATGTGATACGAGTATTGCTACTCCAGCTTTCTTTTGATTTTCATTTTCATGGAATATCTTTTTCCATCCCTTCACTTTCAGTCTGTATGTGTCCCTAGGTCTGAAGTGGGTCTCTTGTAGACAGCATATATGTGGGTCTTGTTTTTGTATCTAGTCAGCCAGTCTGTGTCTTTTGGTTGGGGCATTTAATCCATTTACATTCAAGGTTATCATCGATATGTATGTTTCTATTACCATTTTCTTAATTGTTTGGGTTTGTTTTTGTGGGTCATTTTCTACTCTTGTGTTTCCCACTTAGAGAAGTTTCTTTAGCAGTTGTTGTAAAGATGGTTTGGTGGTGCTGAATTCTCTTAGCTTTTGCTGTCTGAAAAGCTTTTGACTTCTCCGTCGAATCTGAATGAGATCCTTGCTGGGTAGAGTAATCTTGGTTGTAGGTTTTTCTCTTTCGTCACTTTAAGTATATCCTGCCACTCCCTTCTGGCCTGCAGAGTTTCCACTGAAAAATAAGCTGATAACCTTATGGGGATTCCTTTGTATGTTATTTTTTGTTTTTTTCATTTGCTGCTTTTAATATTGTTTCTTTGAATTTAATTTTTGTTAGTTTGATTAAATGTATCTTGTTGTGTTTTTCCCAGGCTTTATCCTGTATGGGACTCTCTGTGTTTCCTGGACTTGGGTGACTATTTCCTTTCCCATGTTAGGGAAGTTTTCCACTATAATCTCTTCAGATATTTTCTCAGACCCTTTCTTCTTCTCTTCTTCTTCTGGGACCCCTATAATTCGAATGTTGGTGCGTTTAGTGTTGTCCCAGAGGTCTCTGAGATTGTCTTCAATTCTTTTCATTCTTTTTTCTTTATTCTGCTCCTTGTCAGTTATTTCCACCATTTTGTCTTCCAGCTTACTTATTCATTCTTCTGCCTCAGTTATTCTGTTATTGTTTCCTTCTAGTGTATTTTTCATTTCAGTTATTGTGTTGTTCATCTCTGTTTGTTTGTTCTTTAGTTCTTCTAGATCTTTGTTAAACATTTCTTGTATTTTCTCATCATGCTTCCATTCTATTTCCGAGATTCTGGATCATCTTTACCATCATTACTCTGAATTCTTTTTCAGGTAGATTGCCTATTTCCTCTCCATTTATTTGGTCTTTTAGGTTTTTACCTTGCTCTTTCATCTCTGACATATTTTTTTGCCATCTCAGTTGTTTTTTTTTTTAAATGAGTGGGATTGTGTTCCTGTTTTACTGGTTGTTTGGCCTGAGGCTTCCAACACTGGAGTTTGTAGGCTATTGGGTAGAGCTGGGTCTTGGTGCTGAGATGAGGAACTCTGTGAGACCTCACTCCAATGAATATTCCCTGGGGTCTGTGGTTCTCTGTTAGTCCAGTGGTTTGGACTTGGAGTTCCCACCACTGGAGTTTCTGCCCAACCCTGGGCTCATGAACCAAGATACCGCAAGCCATGT